>NC_143030.1:76799898-76834898 GCF_057628025.1 Oncorhynchus mykiss | reverse complement strand
TCCCCCCTCTTCTCTCTGGCTCTCAGGACTTTTAAACAATTCCCCCCTCTTATCTCTGGCTCTCAGGACTTTTAAACAATTCCCCCCTCTTCTCTCTGGCTCTCAGGACTTTTAAACAATTCCCCCCTCTTATCTCTGGCTCTCAGGACTTTTAAACAATTCCCCCCTCTTCTCTCTGGCTCTCAGGACTTTTAAACAATTCCCCCCTCTTCTCTGGCTCTCAGGACTTTTAAACAATTCCCCCCTCTTCTCTCTGGCTCTCGGGACTTTTAAACAATTCCCCCCTCTTCTCTGGCTCTCAGGACTTTTAAACAATTCCCCCCTCTTCTCTGGCTCTCAGGACTTTTAAACAATTCCCCCCTCTTCTCTGGCTCTCAGGACTTTTAAACAATTCCCCCCTCTTCTCTCTGGCTCTCAGGACTTTTAAACAATTCCCCCCTCTTCTCTATGGCTCTCAGGACTTTTAAACAATTCCCCCCTCTTCTCTGGCTCTCAGGACTTTTAAACAATTCCCCCCTCTTCTCTGGCTCTCAGGACTTTTAAACAATTCCCCCCTCTTCTCTCTGGCTCTCAGGACTTTTAAACAATTCCCCCCTCTTCTCTCTGGCTCTCAGGACTTTTAAACAATTCCCCCCTCTTCTCTCTGGCTCTCAGGACTTTTAAACAATTCCCCCCTCTTATCTCTGGCTCTCAGGACTTTTAAACAAGTCCCCCCTCTTCTCTGGCTCTCAGGACTTTTAAAGAATTCCCCCCTCTTCTCTGGCTCTCAGGACTTTTAAAGAATTCCCCCCTCTTCTCTGGCTCTCAGGACTTTTAAACAATTCCCCCCTCTTCTCTCTGGCTCTCAGGACTTTTAAACAATTCCCCCCTCTTCTCTCTGGCTCTCAGGACTTTTAAACAATTCCCCCCTCTTCTCTCTGGCTCTCAGGACTTTTAAACAATTCCCCCCTCTTCTCTGGCTCTCAGGACTTTTAAACAATTCCCCCCTCTTCTCTCTGGCTCTCAGGACTTTTAAACAATTCCCCCCTCTTCTCTGGCTCTCAGGACTTTTAAACAATTCCCCCCTCTTCTCTCTGGCTCTCAGGACTTTTAAACAATTCCCCCCTCTTCTCTGGCTCTCAGGACTTTTAAACAATTCCCCCTCTTCTCTCTGGCTATCAGGACTTTTAAACAATTCCCCCCTCTTCTCTGGCTCTCAGGACTTTTAAACAATTCCCCCCTCTTCTCTCTGGCTCTCAGGACTTTTAAACAATTCCCCCCTCTTATCTCTGGCTCTCGGGACTTTTAAACAATTCCCCCCTCTTCTCTCTGGCTCTCGGGACTTTTAAACAATTCCCCCCTCTTCTCTCTGGCTCTCAGGACTTTTAAACAATTCCCCCCTCTTCTCTCTGGCTCTCGGGACTTTTAAACAATTCCCCCCTCTTCTCTCTGGCTCTCAGGACTTTTAAACAATTCCCCCCTCTTCTCTCTGGCTCTCAGGACTTTTAAACAATTCCCCCCTCTTATCTCTGGCTCTCAGGACTTTTAAACAATTCCCCCCTCTTCTCTGGCTCTCAGGACTTTTAAAGAATTCCCCCCTCTTCTCTGGCTCTCAGGACTTTTAAACAATTCCCCCCTCTTCTCTCTGGCTCTCAGGACTTTTAAACAATTCCCCCCTCTTCTCTGGCTCTCAGGACTTTTAAACAATTCCCCCCTCTTCTCTCTGGCTCTCAGGACTTTTAAACAATTCCCCCCTCTTCTCTCTGGCTCTCAGGACTTTTAAACAATTCCCCCCTCTTATCTCTGGCTCTCAGGACTTTTAAACAATTCCCCCCTCTTCTCTCTGGCTCTCAGGACTTTTAAACAATTCCCCCCTCTTCTCTGGCTCTCAGGACTTTTAAACAATTCCCCCCTCTTCTCTCTGGCTCTCAGGACTTTTAAACAATTCCCCCCTCTTCTCTCTGGCTCTCAGGACTTTTAAACAATTCCCCCCTCTTCTCTGGCTCTCAGGACTTTTAAACAATTCCCCCCTCTTCTCTCTGGCTCTCAGGACTTTTAAACAATTCCCCCCTCTTCTCTGGCTCTCAGGACTTTTAAACAATTCCCCCCTCTTCTCTCTGGCTCTCAGGACTTTTAAACAATTCCCCCCTCTTCTCTCTGGCTCTCAGGACTTTTAAACAATTCCCCCCTCTTATCTCTGGCTCTCAGGACTTTTAAACAATTCCCCCCTCTTCTCTCTGGCTCTCAGGACTTTTAAACAATTCCCCCCTCTTCTCTGGCTCTCAGGACTTTTAAACAATTCCCCCCTCTTCTCTCTGGCTCTCAGGACTTTTAAACAATTCCCCCCTCTTCTCTCTGGCTCTCAGGACTTTTAAACAATTCCCCCCTCTTCTCTGGCTCTCAGGACTTTTAAACAATTCCCCCCTCTTCTCTCTGGCTCTCAGGACTTTTAAACAATTCCCCCCTCTTCTCTGGCTCTCAGGACTTTTAAACAATTCCCCCCTCTTCTCTCTGGCTCTCAGGACTTTTAAACAATTCCCCCCTCTTCTCTGGCTCTCAGGACTTTTAAACAATTCCCCCTCTTCTCTCTGGCTCTCAGGACTTTTAAACAATTCCCCCCTCTTCTCTGGCTCTCAGGACTTTTAAACAATTCCCCCCTCTTCTCTCTGGCTCTCAGGACTTTTAAACAATTCCCCCCTCTTATCTCTGGCTCTCGGGACTTTTAAACAATTCCCCCCTCTTCTCTCTGGCTCTCGGGACTTTTAAACAATTCCCCCCTCTTCTCTCTGGCTCTCAGGACTTTTAAACAATTCCCCCCTCTTCTCTCTGGCTCTCGGGACTTTTAAACAATTACCCCCTCTTCTCTCTGGCTCTCGGGACTTTTAAACAATTCCCCCCTCTTCTCTCTGGCTCTCAGAACTTTTAAACAATTCCCCCCTCTTCTCTGGCTCTCAGGACTTTTAAACAATTCCCCCCTCTTCTCTCTGGCTCTCAGGACTTTTAAACAATTCCCCCCTCTTCTCTGGCTCTCAGGACTTTTAAACAATTCCCCTCTCTTCTCTCTGGCTCTCAGGACTATTAAACAACCCCCCCCTCTCTTCTCTGGCTCTCAGGACTTTTAAACAATACTCCTAAAGTCTGATATCTCAGCCCTGAAAACAGACAAGACCCTGTGAGAATGAGAGGAGAGTCAGGTCGACCTGTACACACACACACACACACACACACACACACACACACACACACACACACACACACACACACACACACACACACACACACACACACACACACACACACACACACACACACACACACACACACACACACACACACACACACACACACACACACACACACACACACACACAGTCTTGCGCAGCTAACCTTGTATTGTATTTCACATTGTGGGGACCAACAAGATGTCCCCAGTTGATCAAATGTTTTGTTTGTTTACTATTCTTGTGGGGACTTCTGGTCCACACACATCCATCAATCGTAGAGTAGAGATGTGTTATCACGTGGTGTTGTTGGACGGCCTCGCCTTTTACAGTTTTTTTCGATTGCTAAACGTCAGTGGGCACAACTGGAGTCACATGTGCAAAACTCTAACTACAGTCTGAACTACCAACAGTCACCTGAGCTAAACAGTTCACATCACCTGCAAAACTCATTCCAAGCAACACAACTCTTAACACATGGCTCAAAACACGCTCAGTGCAGCCAAACACTATGCACAACCTTCACTGAGATAACACACACTGTCACTCAGAACACACTGAGAGTAAAAACACTAGCATCAAACACCAATACAGAAAATACAAACTTTTCATCTTTACAGTTTGAACAATTTCAGTGACTTCATACAAAGTAATATTTTCTTCAAAGAAAAGAGTGACATTCTTTCACATGATTTATTAAAATTTTTAGAACATAACAATTCTTTAAGGTAAATGAAAATGAGCAGTTTGCTTCAATAGTCTATAGTAATTTACGGAATTACAGTAATGAGAAAAAAAGGTAGAAACTAAAAGTACATACTGTAATTCAAACAAATAATTGAGGGGCTAATCCTGCCTCTCTCTAGCATCAGGCCACAGGTTTTCTTCAACATCACATCTAATGTTTTCTCTTGCTATGCACCTGGGGAAGAACCTTCTGGAGTGCCTTATCCATCCCTGGCAGTCCTCTGGACTCGTGTCCTCACATCCAGCACGCATTGCTTCCAAAAGAGACATTTGGTCATGTGGGTGGTGACCAAACACTTTCCACCTCCAGGCAGAGAAAAACTCCTCTATTGGGTTGAGGAAGGGTGAATATGCAGGCAGGTACAAAACCATAAATCTGTGATGTGCTGCAAACCAATCTGTGACAGCTGCAGAGTGGTGAAAAGCAACGTTATCGCAAACTATGACAAAAACTTGGGGGTTTCTTACTGGCTCCCCCTGTTCTGCTGGCACTAGCTGAGCATAGAGCTGTTCTAGGAAAGCTATAAGCCTTTCTGTGTTGTATGGGCCAATGAGTGGTGTGTTGAGAAGCAAACCATCATTGGCCATTACGGCACACATGGTGATATTTCCCCCCCTTTGGCCTGGAACCTCCACAGTGGCCCTTTGACCTATAACATTCCTTCCTCTGCGCCGTGTTTTGGCAAGGTTGAATCCAGCTTCATCGATAAATACAAATGAATGTGGTCTTTCCAGTGCTTCCACCTCCATTACTCTCTGAAAAACAGTAAGTGCACAGTTTTACTGTAGAAATGCTAGTGTTTTTTTTTACTGTAAATATTTTGTATAGCTGTGTACGTAACCTCAGACGTCTTACCTGGACATATTGGTATCTTTGCTCTTTTACCCGTTCACTGTTTCTCTCGAACGGTACAGTGTATAACTGTTTCATTGTAACTTGGTGTTTCTTTAGGACTCGAGCAATAGTTGTTGTGCTGACAGAATTAACATTTTCAAATATATCATTATCAGCCAGCACTCTATCTTGAATCTCCCGCAGTTTTATTGCATTGTTGACAACAACCATGAAAACAATAGCATTTTCCTGCGCATCTGAAAATATTTTTCCTCTTCCCCCTGTTGGGGGCAGCCTTTGGGTCCTATGGTAAAAATATATTTTACAGTCAAACTTACTGTAATATATATCTGTGTAAATATTCTATAATTGCAATACAAAATAGATTCCTGTAATGTTTTCATTTACTGTAAGGATGTAACTCTCACCTGTTTGCATGATGGAAAATTCGCATTACAGATGCCACTGTGGATCTTTGCAGATTGGGTTGCACCCTCAACCCTGCCTCTCTCAATGAGAGACCATGGTTCACGACGGTCTATAAGTGTAGCCCTTATTTCATCTGAAATAACAGCTCTTTGTCTTCTTTGTCTTCCTCCACGCATCCGTCCTCTCCCTGCCACCCTTCTCCCTCCACGAACCCATCTTCCTTGTTCCATTTCCAAAATGAGTCTTTCTGAGCTCTACCTATGTATACTGTAATATGTGTGTGTGTTCACTAACAAGTCTAAAACAAGACACCTGTTTAGCCTTTCAGCTGAAAATTGCAATCAGCAGTGTTTGAAAGGAACAAGGCTGAAATCTATTCCGTTTTGAATGTGTGGTTCACAGTTTTGACAGCAGTGTGTTAGCATTTGAACAAAGTGCTGTAAATCCACAGTGTTGTGCAGGTTGTGGTTAAAGTCATGGGATAAGTGTGTAGAGAGTTTTGAGAACTGTGTTCAAGCAATGAAAAACGAACTAGAGTTTGGTCCACATGAACTGCTGCTGTGCAGACTGTAGTTAGAGTTTTGCACATGTGACTCCAGTTGTGTCCACTGTCGTTTAGCAATCGAAAAAAACTGTAAACTGTTGTATCTCCTGCTGCTACTTACTGGTGCTCATTTACACAGAGGGACGACACACACACACACACACACACACACACACACACACACACACACACACACACACACACACACACACACACACACACACACACACGCGCGCGCACGCACGCACGCACGCACGCACACACACACACTCTCTCTAAAATTAGCTGGGTCCAATCTTGATCTCAGGATATGTACCATGTAACAGTATCACAAACACAACAACATCCACTGCCTGTGAGGAGAGGATCTGTCAGGTTGGAATTAACCTGCTGTGCCACATGTCTCCTGTTGGTGGTTGAGTTTAATCAAAAGGTAGCTTACACCCCCCAGCAAGAGATGAGTCAACAGTGTGTGTGTGTGTGTGTGTGTGTGTGTGTGTGTGTGTGTGTGGGTGGGTGTGCGTGTGCGTCTGAATGTCTGTACGTGTGTGCGTGTGTGGGTGTGTGTGCGTCTGAACGTGTGTACGTGTGTGTGTGGGTGGGTGTGTGTGTGTGCGTCTGAATGTGTGTACGTGTGTGCGTGTGTGGGTGTGTGTGTGTACGTGTGTGTTATTGTGGAGATGTACATAGAGGTCCGCTAGGAACTGCTTCTGACACTGTTGACTTGGCAGGCATGTTGTGTGTGTGTGTGTGTGTGTGTGTACATGTTGTGTGTGTGTGTGTGTGTGTGTGTGTGTGTGTGTGTGTGTGTACATGTTGTGTGCGTAATGTCAACAGTATTTTCTCTCACCGCTGCGTCACACTCTTCCATTCTTAACCTCCAGTATCCTGTGGTTCTGTGATGTTCCTGTGGTTCTGTGGTCCTGAGGTTCTGTGGTCCTGTGGTCCTGTGATGTTCCTGTGGTTCTGTGGTCCTGTGGTCCTGTGATGTTCCTGTGGTTCTGTGGTCCTGTGGTTCTGTGATGTGCCTGTGGTCCTGTGATGTTCCTGTGGTCCTCTGATGTTCCTATGGTCCTGTGATGGTCCTGTGATGTTCCTGTGGCCCTGTGATGTTCCTGTGGTTCTGTGATGTTCCTGTGGTCCAGTGATGTTCCTGTGGTTCTGTGATGTTCCTGTGGTCCAGTGATGTTCCTGTGGTCCTGTGGTCCTGTGATGTGCCTGTGGCCTTGTGATGTTCCTGTGGTCCTGTGATGTTCCTGTGGTCATGTGGTCCTGTGATGTTCCTGTGGTCCTGTGATGTTCCTGTGGTTCTGTGATGTTCCTGTGGTTCTGTGATGTTCCTGTGGTCCAGTGATGTTCCTGTGGTCCTGTGATGTTCCTGTGGTCCTGTGATGTTCCTGTGGTCCTGTGATGTTCCTGTGGTCCTGTGCTCCGGTGGTCCTCTGGTTCTGTGGTCTGTGGTGGTCCTGTGGTCTGTGGTCTGTGGTGGTCCTGTGGTGGTCGTGTGGTGGTCCTGTGGTCTGTGGTGGTCGTGTGGTCTGTGGTCTGTGGTGGTCGTGTGGTGGTCCTGTGGTCTGTGGTGGTCCTGTGGTCTGTGGTCTGTGGTGGTCCTGTGGTGGTCGTGTGGTGGTCCTGTGGTCTGTGGTGGTCGTGTGGTCTGTGGTCTGTGGTGGTCGTGTGGTGGTCCTGTGGTCTGTGGTGGTCCAGTGGTCTGTGGTGGTCCTGTGGTCTGTGGTGGTCGTGTGGTGGTCGTGTGGTGGTCCTGTGGTCCTGTGGTCTGTGGTGGTTGTGTGGTGGTCCTGTGGTCTGTGGTGGTCGTGTGGTGGTCCTGTGGTCTGTGGTGGTCCTGTGGTCTGTGGTGGTCCTGTGGTCTGTGGTGGTCGTGTGGTGGTCCTGTGGTCTGTGGTGGTCGTGTGGTGGTCCTGTGGTCTGTGGTGGTCCTGTGGTCTGTGGTGGTCCTGTGGTCTGTGGGGGTCTTTGAACAGCAGCAGAGTAGCATCTCTATTTTGGAGTATCCAGACACACACACACATACACTAATGGGATATCCATCCTCATAGTTAATGACGGAGTGCGATGTGCCGTTCTGCAGGTTCCCAGGTTCCCTTCCAGATGTTAACCTGGTCACAGTACCAAGCCAAGACAATTAGTGTGTGTGTGTGCGTGTGTGTCCTGCATCCGAAGCCAAGAGGCACTTCCCATTTTCCCACTGTCCATCTACCTGATCTACAATCTAGGAAGAGGTTCTTGGCAGCAACAAAAGAATGTCACATCTAAGTCCCGCTTCCTGTTAGGAAGGACGAGAAGACATTGGGATGTGGGGGTGGAAAACTATGAGTCATATTCTCACCCTGCAGCTGTTTCAACATCAGCTAGCTTCCAGACCAAGGAGGAAAGCTATCAGTCATATTCTCACGTCTGTTGCTGATTTCGACGTCAGCTAGCTTCCAGACCAAGGGCCCAGTTGGCCTCCGTACAAGTCAGTGTGACGCTGGTGTGAGCAGCAGAGCGTTACAGGGAAGTACTTCACTTACGTCTTCTCTCACTTCACAGACCTGCCTTTAAATAGAAACCCTCCTGTAGGATTTTAGATGAGGTTATTGTCTATTAACCAATGATATCAGGCCACACCCGGCCATGATTACAGATACCTGTGTGTGTTCTTTGACACGAAATAAACTATAAACTAACTTTTTTTCCTATTGTGTTATTGACTGTACACTTGTTTATTCCATGTGTAACTCTGTGTTGTTGTTTTTGTCACACTGCTTTGCTTTATCTTGGCCAGCTCACAGTTGTAAAGGAGAACTTGTTCTCAACTGGCCTACCTGGTTAAATAAAGGTGTTCTCAACTGGCCTACCTGGTTTGGTCTGGTTTGGTTTGGTTTGGTTTGGTTTGGTTTGGTCTGGTCTGGTTTGGTCTGGTTTGGTTTGGTTTGGTTTGGTCTGGTCTGGTTTGGTCTGGTTTGGTTTGGTTTGGTTTGGTTTGGTTTGGTTTGGTCTGGTCTGGTTTGATCTGGTTTGGTCTGGTCTGCCGTAAATGGGCCCACATCCAGCCCTAATGAAGACCCTCCCCTCTTGATCCTCTGGGGTACAGACACATCCATCCCTTCAGCTGACTTAGAGGTAGCGGGGCTAACTGTCCATGACTGACAAGCCATGGGATGAGATGGGATCCATTCATCATATACAGTACAGTCATATACTGACTTTGGGAAAGCAGCCACCAGCACCACAAAAAAAACAGGCAGTCAGGCATCCAAACACACACACTTCTACCAGTCACCACCAGTCACCACCAGTCACCACCAGTCACCACCTGTTCCTGAACAGACTCCATTTTGATTTCATTGCCAATTGACCCTAATGTTTTATGTATGCAATTTAGCAGACCCCTTTTATCCAACGTGTCTTAACCCAGGCACGCACATTGGTAAGGGAATGGAACCCATGATCCTGGTGTTGGAACGCCTTGCTCTAGCAACTGACCGGAATCTAACACGGAGTGCCTGTCATTAGTGTTCACACCCCTCCACTTGGATTTTTAACTTTTTATTGTGTTACAAAGTGGGATTAAAATGGATTTAATTGTAAGATGAATTAAATATAAAACGCTAATATACTGTACCTTGATTAGATAAGTATTCAACCCACGTGTGTCAATACGTGTTAAAAACATATACTGTGAGTCTTTCTGGGTAAGTGTCCAAGAGCTTTCAACACCCGGATTGTGCAACATTTGCCCATTTTTATTTTCAAAAGTATTCAAGCTCTGTCAAGGGGTTGGGGATCATGGCTAGACTTGACACTTCCAAATCTTAGATTTTCAAGCAGATTTAAGCCAGTCGTCACTCAGAAACATTCTTGGTAAGCAACTCCAGTGTACATTTAGCCTTGTGTTTTAGGTTATTGTCCTGTTCAAAGGTCAATTGATCTCCCAGCGTCTGGTGTAAAGCAGACTGAAGCAGGTTTTCATCTGGGTTTTTTACCTGTGCTCCGTCCAGTTTAGCTCCGTCCAGTTTCTTTTTATCCTAAAAAAACCTCACCAGTCTTGCCGATGTCAAACATACCCATAACATGATGCAGCCACCACCATGATTGAAAATGATGAAGCCAAAGTGGGACATCTGTAGCTGTTTTAAAATCACCAACGGTCTCATGGTAACATCCACTAGCAGTTGAATTCCAGAAGGACGACTGTATCTTTAATGTGTCTGGGTGGTTTAAGATATATTATCCACAGAATAATTATTAACTTGACCGTGCTTAAAGAGATATTCAATGTCTGATTTGTTACTGTTACTCATCTACCAATCACAGCCCTTCTTTGTGAGGCTTTCGAAAAGCTCCTTGGTCTTTGTAGTTGAATCTGTGCTTGAAATTCAATAATAATAAATCAAATCAAATGTATTTATATAGCCCTTCGTACATCAGCTGATATCTCAAAGTGCTGTACAGAAACCCAGCCTAAAACCCCAAACAGCAGGCAATGCAGGTGTAGAAGCACGGTGGCTAGGAAAAACTCCCTAGAAAGGCCAAAACCTAGGAAGAAACCTAGAGAGGAACTATGAGGCTATGAGGGGTGGCTAGTCCTCTTCTGGCTGTGCCGGGTGGAGATTATAAACGTAGAGAGGAACCAGGCTATGAGGGGTGGCCAGTCCTCTTCTGGCTGTGCCAGGTGGAGATTAGAAATGTAGAGAGAAACCAGGCTATGAGGGGTGGCCAGTCCTCTTCTGGCTGTGCCGGGTCAGAGATTATAACAGAACATGGCCAAGATGTTCAAATATTATAATACACATGACACTTTTATCCAAAGTGACTTGCAGTCATGCGTTCATACATTTTACGTATGGGTGGACCCAGGAATCAAACCCACTGCCCTGGCGTTAACAAGCGCCATGCTCTCATCAACTGAGCTACAAATTCAATACTTGACTGAGGGGCCTTACAGAATGATGTTGTGTATGTGTGGGGGACAGAGGAAGGGGTGGTAGTCGTTCAAAGATCCTGTTATTTCACACAGAGTGACTCCATGTCATTTATTTTGTGATTTGTGAAGCCACATTTTACTCCTAAACTAATGTAGGTTTGCTTTAATATTTCAGTTATTACATTTTAATTCATTTGTAAAAGTTTGTAGGGTTTCCTTTTCACTTTGACATTATGGAGTATTTTGTGTAGATCAATGACCCCCCCCCCCCAAAAAAAAAAAATCATAATTAAAATCTACTTCAAGTGGGGTGAATACTTATGACACCCAACTGTATGTACGAGGGCATCTCAGACGGTGGGAGGATTTGTACGGCTGTTGTTCTCACTTCCAGGAATCCAGGCATCTTTGACATCATGAGACTATCAGTCAATATCCAAAGGGAATATGGAAGACCTCAACAAGCTACTGTAGATTCAGCTTCTGCTAAAAGTTGCTAGTTGACAGACAGATACAGTGTTAGACTCCAAGTCTCTCCTCTGAAAAGATCAACAGAAATGTGATTTCTTCAACACTTTTCCTGAAGCGTTGAACATTCAGGCTACGTTCAAATTAAACATCTATGCTAAAATAAAGGACACGAACCTACACACTGTATAACGTGGTTCTTACAAGTGGTAACTTTTATTTCAATTTTGTCAAAGACAAAAAGATAGATTGCTACAGTGCTAATGCTCATGAATTGTCACACAGTATTTTTTTTTTGGGGGGGGGGGAAGGGGGACCACGTTCAAGTTGTCATTTCTGTGGAGTCAGAAAGTTGTCCTAAAGAGCAACTGAAGAGACACATAACACTGATAGATTAGCTTAGCGTCACAACTGACTTCACATCATCTACCTGACGACAGTTAGTGAAGCTGTAATCACTGAAGGTGGAAATCAAGAAACACACAACCAGTTTTAAACAATGACATCTTACAGGTACACAGACACCAGACGCGTGCGCACACACACATGCACGCACGCACGCACGCACACACACACACACACACACACACACACACACACACACACACACACACACACACACACACACACACACACACACACATCAAAGTACAGTCTCTCCAGTTATTTTGACTGAGAACAACAATCTCACACTGGTAATATATTTACATTGTACATCTACAGACACAATAAGGGTACATTATACGTACAAAAATCGGAAATATCTAAAAATATACAATTATTATATACAGCTCAAGTATTCACCCTGTCACTCCTACTATATTTATAGATAGATATATTAATTTTGAATTTGACAGAATGTACATCAACATCTACAGAGTAAATATACAGGAAAAAAAGGGACGTTAGGCGATTTTACAATTTGATGTTAAATGGTTCGTCTTATAAGCCAGGAGAAACTGTAACCAATGGATACTGTTTTCTCTAAACAGAATCTACAAACTTTAGCTACTTTTAGCCACCGCTAGCTGACAATCAATGGAAGTGAATGGTACAAACTTTAGCTACCTTTAGCCACCGCTAGCTAACAATCAATGGAAGTGAATGGTACAAACTTTAGCTACCTTTAGCCACCGCTAGCTAACAATCGATGGCAGTGAATGGTGCATCTAGACTACTACCAGGGTGAGGAACCAGCTAACATCAAGTTGTAGAATCCTAAACTTCCCCATTAACTACTGTAGTTCAACATATTGATCTTTCACAGAATAAAGCATATTATCACTGTTATTTAAATACACTATCACTGTAATTTGAGAGAAATTGAGAATAGTCTACACAGGATTAAGGTATTGTACTTGTACATGGCGGTATTGAGACAGTGATAATACATACAGGCCCTGGAATTGACATTACATTACCTCAGTACGTGATTTAGGGAACTTAACGCAAATTTATTTTTAGGCAAATGAACGATTAAAGGCCATGTGCAATATACACCTTCTAGTCTCTGTCCACTTTGTCTCCTTTTAGATTGTTTGTTTCTCTCTCTCTCAATTCAATTCAAGGGGCTTTATTGGCATCTCCCTCCCTCCCTCCCTCCCTCCCTCCCTCTCATCTCTCTCATCTCTCTCCCTCTCATCTCTCTCCCTCTCATTTCTCTCCCTCTCGCTTAATCTCTCTCTCTCCCTCTCTCTCCCTGTATCTCTCCCTCTATCTCTCTCTCCCTCTCTCTCTCTCTTTCACTCTCCCTCATCTCTCTACCTCAATCTCTCTTTCTCATCTCTCTCTTTCTCTCTACCTCCTTCTCTCTGGGTCTTTCTCTCTCTCTCTCTTTCCCTCATCTCTCTTGCTCTTTCTCTCCCGGTCTCTCTCTCCCACTCTCTTCTTCTCTCTCTTTACCTCCTTCTATCTCTCTCTCTTTTTCCTCCCTCCCTCCCTGGCCTCCCTCCATCAATAATAGTTCAAGTGATTCTAGCTCTCTAATTGGTAATAATTTCCTCTATGACCTTTTAGTATAATTAATTCATGAACCATGTTAGTCTGTTTAAGTGCTGTACAATCCGTAACTTTTTTTTAAAAGGAGAAAGAGTTTAGGTTTCCTGTGTTTACGTCCCAAATGCACTATATAGGGAAAAGAATGCCATTTGGCATACAACCTGTGAGTTCCTGCCGTACACATTAGCCCATACACGTACCGTAGCCTGTATGGGTATGTAGCTAAGTGATCTGCTTGCTCGGCTTCCAACATGACCATTTAGTCCCTAGCAACCTGCGGCTGTGATCCACCAGTCAATACAACGCTATGAGTAAGTGCTGTGCTCTATTTGCTGGTCACAATGCAACAATCTATTCTGCTATCTCACTTCCTTTGTGCTTCCACAGTTGTGCTTCCACAGTTGTGCTTCCACAGTTGTGCTTCCACAGTTGTGCTTCCACAGTTGTGCTTTCAGGTGTGCGCTTTACTGCTGTGCTTTACTGAAATCTATAGAGGCGTTCTGTTTGTGCCTGGACTTTATATCCTGTGATGGGTATTGTGTATTGGATTGGCTGCCACCATTACAGATCTATCACTCCTAGGGGTTGAAAAATTTCCCAAAATTCCCAGGTTTTCCCGAAATACTGGTTGAAAGATTCCCTGGAATGAAGTGAAGAAAAACCAGGGAACAAAGGAATCCTCCAAACTGTATTCTGGGAAAAAACCTGGTGGAATTTTGTTCAAGTTCAACAGAATTTTGCAACCCTGAGACAAGACAAGCTCTGTCACTGGTGTTCTGTTTGATCAGTGCATGGTGTTCAACTCCAGGGTCTCTACCTGCGGTACAGTGTTCACGTGGCTGGGACTATGTGCTATGTGCTACTCTACATAACGTCTCCGTAAAGACGACTTTAACAAAAGGCTAACAGACAGACACAGAGATGCTGTTCAGGCAACGGCAACAGGTTGGTCAAAGCCTGTAAGGAACATTATGAACCATATCTGGGTCTCATTCTCAGTCACTTAAAAATCTGTTCTCTCGTCATTTTCTTTCCTTCATCTGAACTGTTTAGAAAAGCACTTTGCCCGGATTCAATCTGTATCGCTGAAGTATCGAAATAGATCTGCGTTAAAAGTTAATTAATTAAAGTAATTTCCAATTGAGCCGACATACATTAATGCAGGACTCTCCATGAATGCAGGACTCTCCATGAATGCAGGACTCTCCATGAATGCAGGACTCTCCATGAATGCAGGAACATTGCCTTTAAATTTAAATCACGCTATAAAGTGAATGTTCCGCGCTACTTCGTCGATTCAGCTTGTATCCAGCCCCCCCCCCCGCCCCCCCCCCCCCCCCCGGTCATTTCTTTCAGATCAGAGTAATGAAGTAGAGGAGCCAAGGAGAGTAGGCAAGGAGAGGATGGATGTTTTTTTAGAAGAGCTACAGTGTGCTCTGTGTGTATCATCACTGTCTTCAGGGTGAGGCAGGAAACACACAGTTACTGTCAGGAACTCCTCTGGTGGCCAACAGTGTCACCATGTGGTTCAAGTCTGCTATTGCATCCCCCCCAAAAAATGAGTTTAATTTTGTACACGACATTACACACTACATTATATCCACATAATAGTTATTATTTAGACAAATCTCACACTATCATACAAATATTTCAACCATGAAAATAAAATATATATATATTTTTTCAAACTTGACAATTCACAGAAATAAAATCTATTATTAGTGCCATTGATTGATCAGAGTGCTTATCGAAGAAGATAATTTGAGGAATGTACAATATTAATTAACCTTACATTTCAACAGCCAACCCCTGGGTACATATTTATATTTCTAATACTGGGGTCACCTGGGCTGTCTGCAGAGCACACACAATGCCTGGTGATCAAACGCTAGCTGCTTGGCTTATCTGAGCACAGATGAATCATACTGCCTGCTAGGACTGGATTAAAATGGGGGCCCCCTTCATCTAGTCTATGATAGATGAGGACTGACATCAACATCCGTAGTGTCTCTGCTCTGTTTGGTTTCATAGGGGACTTGTTTTGTTTTGTTCAGTGGCGACGTGGGGTTTTAGGGGCGACGTGGGGCGACGTGGGGCTTTAGGGGCGACATGGGGTTTTAGGGGCGACATGGGGTTTTAGGGGCGACATGGGGTTTTAGGGGCGACGTGGGGCTTTAGGGGCGACATGGGGTTTTAGGGGCGACGTGGGGTTTTAGGGGCGACATGGGGTTTTAGGGGCGACATGGGGTTTTAGGGGCGACGTGGGGTTTTAGGGGCGACATGGGGTTTTAGGGGCGACATGGGGTTTTAGGGGCGACATGGGGTTTAGGGGAGAAGTGGGGTAGAATGACACTACTGCTCTGTGTTAAGGCTTAGATATGGGGGGGCTGTTCTTCACAGCTAGGTGAACAGTAGAGGGGGGGGGCTGTTCTTTACAGCTAGGTGAACAGTAGAGAGAGAGGGGGGGTTGTTCTTTACAGCTAGGTGAACAGTAGAGCGAGGGGGGGCTGTTCTTTACAGCTAGGTGAACAGTAGAGAGAGAGGGGGGGCTGTTCTTTACAGCTAGGTGAACAATAGAGAGAGGGGGGGCTGTTCTTTACAACTAGGTGAACAGTAGAGAGAGGGGGGCTGTTCTTTACAGCTAAGTGAACAGTAGAGAGAGGGGGGGCTGTTCTTTACAGCTAGGTGAACAGTAGAGAAAAGGGGTTGTTCTTTACAACTAGGTGAACAGTAGAGAGAGGGGGTTGTTCTTTACAGCTAGGTGAACAGTAGAGGCTGTTCTTTACCGCTAGGTGAACAGTAGAGAGAGGGCGGGCTATTCTTTACAACTAGGTGAACAGTAGAGAGAGGGGGACTGTTCTTTACAGCTAGGTGAACAGTAGAGAGAGAGGGCTGTTCTTTACAGCTAGGTGAACAGTAGAGAGAGCGAGGGGGCTGTTTTTTACAGCTAGGTGAACAGTAGAGAGAGGGGGGTTGTTCTTTACAGCTAGGTGAACAGTAGAGAGAGTGGGGTTGTTCTTTAAAACTAGGTGAACAGTAGAGAGAGGGGGTTGTTCCTTACAGCTAGGTGAACAGTAGAGAGAGGGGGTTGTTCTTTACAGCTAGGTGAACAGTAGAGAGAGAGGGGGTTGTTCTTTACAACTAGGTGAACAGTAGAGAGAGGGTTGTTCTTTAAACATAGGTGAACAGTAGAGAGAGGGGGTTGTTCTTTACAGCTAGGTGAACAGTAGAGAGGGGGTTGTTCTTTACAGCTAGGTGAACAGTAGAGAGAGGGGGGTTGTTCTTTACAGCTAGGTGAACAGTAGAGAGGGGGTTGTTCTTTAAACATAGGTGAACAGTAGAGAGAGGGGGTTGTTCTTTACAGCTAGGTGAACAGTAGAGAGGGGGTTGTTCTTTACAGCTAGGTGAACAGTAGAGAGAGGGGGGTTGTTCTTTACAGCTAGGTGAACAGTAGAGAGAGGGGGGGCTGTTCTTTACAGCTAGGTGAACAGTAGAGAGAGAGGGGGGCTGTTCTTTACAGCTAGGTGAACAGTAGAGAGGGGGGGGGGACTGTTCTTTACAACTAGGTGAACAGTAGAGAGAGAGCGGGCTATTCTTTACAACTAGGTGAACAGTAGAGAGAGGGGGGGCTGTTCTTTACAGCTAGGTGAACAGTAGAGAGAGGGGGGTTGTTCTTTACAGCTAGGTGAACAGTAGAGAGAGGGGGTTGTTCTTTACAGCTAGGTGAACAGTAGAGAGAGGGGGGTTGTTCTTTACAATTAGGTGAACAGTAGAGAGAGGGGGTTGTTCTTTACAGCTAGGTGAACAGTAGAGAGAGGGGGTTGTTCTTTACAGCTAGGTGAACAGTAGAGAGAGGGGGGCTGTTCTTTACAACTAGGTGAACAGTAGAGAGAGAGGGGGGGTTGTTCTTTACAACTAGGTGAACAGTAGAGAGAGGGGGGGCTGTTCTTTACAACTAGGTGAACAGTAGAGAGAGGGGGGCTGTTCTTTACAGCTAGGTGAACAGTAGAGAAAAGGGGTTGTTCTTTACAACTAGGTGAACAGTAGAGAGAGGGGGTTGTTCTTTACAGCTAGGTGAACAGTAGAGGCTGTTCTTTACCGCTAGGTGAACAGTAGAGAGAGGGCGGGCTATTCTTTACAACTAGGTGAACAGTAGAGAGAGGGGGACTGTTCTTTACAGCTAGGTGAACAGTAGAGAGAGAGGGCTGTTCTTTACAGCTAGGTGAACAGTAGAGAGAGCGAGGGGGCTGTTTTTTACAGCTAGGTGAACAGTAGAGAGAGGGGGGTTGTTCTTTACAGCTAGGTGAACAGTAGAGAGAGTGGGGTTGTTCTTTAAAACTAGGTGAACAGTAGAGAGAGGGGGTTGTTCTTTACAGCTAGGTGAACAGTAGAGAGAGGGGGTTGTTCTTTACAGCTAGGTGAACAGTAGAGAGAGAGGGGGTTGTTCTTTACAACTAGGTGAACAGTAGAGAGAGGGTTGTTCTTTAAACATAGGTGAACAGTAGAGAGAGGGGGTTGTTCTTTACAGCTAGGTGAACAGTAGAGAGGGGGTTGTTCTTTACAGCTAGGTGAACAGTAGAGAGAGGGGGGTTGTTCTTTACAGCTAGGTGAACAGTAGAGAGGGGGTTGTTCTTTAAACATAGGTGAACAGTAGAGAGAGGGGGGGTTGTTCTTTACAGCTAGGTGAACAGTAGAGAGGGGGTTGTTCTTTACAGCTAGGTGAACAGTAGAGAGAGGGGGGTTGTTCTTTACAGCTAGGTGAACAGTAGAGAGAGGGGGGGCTGTTCTTTACAGCTAGGTGAACAGTAGAGAGAGAGGGGGGCTGTTCTTTACAGCTAGGTGAACAGTAGAGAGGGGGGGGGACTGTTCTTTACAACTAGGTGAACAGTAGAGAGAGGGGGGGGCTGTTCTTTACAGCTAGGTGAATAGTAGAGAGAGAGAGGGGCTGTTCTTTACAGCTAGGTGAACAGTAGAGAGAGGGGGACTGTTCTTTACAACTAGGTGAACAGTAGAGAGAGAGCGGGCTATTCTTTACAACTAGGTGAACAGTAGAGAGAGGGGGGGCTGTTCTTTACAGCTAGGTGAACAGTAGAGAGAGGGGGGTTGTTCTTTACAGCTAGGTGAACAGTAGAGAGAGGGGGTTGTTCTTTACAGCTAGGTGAACAGTAGAGAGAGGGGGGTTGTTCTTTACAATTAGGTGAACAGTAGAGAGAGGGGGTTGTTCTTTACAGCTAGGTGAACAGTAGAGAGAGGGGGTTGTTCTTTACAGCTAGGTGAACAGTAGAGAGAGGGGGGCTGTTCTTTACAACTAGGTGAACAGTAGAGAGAGAGGGGGGGTTGTTCTTTACAACTAGGTGAACAGTAGAGAGAGGGGGGTTGTTCTTCACAGCTAGGTGAACAGTAGAGAGAGAGGGGGGGCTTTTCTTTCCAGCTAGGTGAACAGTAGAGAGAGAGGGGGGGCTGTTCTTTACAGCTAGGTGAACAGTAGAGAGAGAGGGGGGGCTGTTCTTTACAACTAGGTGAACATTAGAGAGAGAGGGGGGGCTGTTCTTTACAGCTAGGTGAACAGTAGAGAGATGGGGGCTGTTCTTTACAGCTAGGTGAACAGTAGAGAGAGAGCGGGCTGTTCTTTACAGCTAGGTGAACAGTAGAGAGAGAGGGGGGTGCTGTTCTTTACAGCTAGGTGAACAGTAGAGAGAGGGGGGGGCTGTTCTTTACAGCTATGTGAACAGTAGAGCGAGAGGGGGGGGCTGTTCTTTACAGCTAGGTGAACAGTAGAGAGAGGGGGGGCTGTTCTTTACAACTAGGTGAACAGTAGAGAGAGAGGGGGGGCTGTTCTTTACAGCTAGGTGAACAGTAGAGAGAGAGGGGTCTGTTCTTTACAGCTAGGTGAACAGTAGAGAGAGGGGGGGGCTGTTCTTTACAGCTAGGTGAACAGTAGAGAGAGAGGGGGGGCTGTTCTTTACAGCTAGGTGAACAGTAGAGAGAGAGCGGGCTGTTCTTTACAGCTAGGTGAACAGAGAGAGAGAGTGGGGGCTGTTCTTTACAGCTAGCTGAACAGTAGAGAGATGGGGGGCTGTTCTTTACAGCTAGGTGAACAGTAGAGAGAGGGGGGCTGTTCTTTACAACTAGGTGAACAGTAGAGAGAGGGAGGCTGTTCTTTACAGCTATGTGAACAGTAGAGAGAGGGGGGGGCTGTTCTTTACAGCTATGTGAACAGTAGAGAGAGGGGGGGGGCTGTTCTTTACAGCTATGTGAACAGTAGAGAGAGAGGGGGGGCTGTTCTTTACAACTAGGTGAACATTAGAGAGAGAGAGGGGGCTGTTCTTTACAGCTAGGTGAACAGTAGAGAGAGGGGGGGGGGGCTGTTCTTTACAGCTAGGTGAACAGTAGAGAGAGAGGGGGGGGCTGTTCTTTACAGCTATGTGAACAGTAGAGAGAGGGGGGGGGCTGTTCTTTACAGCTAGGTGAACAGTAGAGAGAGGGGGGGCTGTTCTTTACAACTAGGTGAACAGTAGAGAGAGGGGGGGCTGTTCTTTACAGCTAGGTGAACAGTAGAGAGAGGGGGGTTGTTCTTTACAGCTAGGTGAACAGTAGAGAGAGGGGGTTCTTTACAGATAGGTGAACAGTAGAGAGAGGGGGGTTGTTCTTTACAATTAGGTGAACAGTAGAGAGAGGGGGTTGTTCTTTACAGCTAGGTGAACAGTAGAGAGAGGGGGTTGTTCTTTATAGCTAGGTGAACAGTAGAGAGAGGGGGGCTGTTCTTTACAACTAGGTGAACAGTAGAGAGAGAGGGGGGGTTGTTCTTTACAACTAGGTGAACAGTAGAGAGAGGGGGGTTGTTCTTCACAGCTAGGTGAACAGTAGAGAGAGAGGGGGGGCTTTTCTTTCCAGCTAGGTGAACAGTAGAGAGAGAGGGGGGGCTGTTCTTTACAGCTAGGTGAACAGTAGAGAGAGAGGGGGGGCTGTTCTTTACAACTAGGTGAACATTAGAGAGAGAGGGGTCTGTTCTTTACAGCTAGGTGAACAGTAGAGAGAGGGGGGGGCTGTTCTTTACAGCTAGGTGAACAGTAGAGATAGAGGGGGGGCTGTTCTTTACAGCTAGGTGAACAGTAGAGAGAGAGCGGGCTGTTCTTTACAGCTAGGTGAACAGAGAGAGAGAGGGGGGGCTGTTCTTTACAGCTAGGTGAACAGTAGAGAGATGGGTGGCTGTTCTTTACAGCTAGGTGAACAGTAGAGAGAGAGCGGGCTGTTCTTTACAGCTAGGTGAACAGTAGAGAGAGAGGGGGGTGCTGTTCTTTACAGCTAGGTGAACAGTAGAGAGAGGGGGGGCTGTTCTTTACAACTAGGTGAACAGTAGAGAGAGGGGGGGCTGTTCTTTACAACTAGGTGAACAGTAGAGAGAGAGGGGGGGCTGTTCTTTACAGCTAGGTGAACAGTAGAGAGAGAGGGGTCTGTTCTTTACAGCTAGGTGAACAGTAGAGAGAGGGGGGGGCTGTTCTTTACAGCTAGGTGAACAGTAGAGAGAGAGGGGGGGCTGTTCTTTACAGCTAGGTGAACAGTAGAGAGAGAGCGGGCTGTTCTTTACAGCTAGGTGAACAGAGAGAGAGAGTGGGGGCTGTTCTTTACAGCTAGGTGAACAGTAGAGAGATGGGGGGCTGTTCTTTACAGCTAGGTGAACAGTAGAGAGAGAGCGGGCTGTTCTTTACAGCTAGGTGAACAGTAGAGAGAGAGGGGGGTGCTGTTCTTTACAGCTAGGTGAAGAGTAGAGAGAGGGGGGGCTGTTCTTTACAACTAGGTGAACAGTAGAGAGAGAGGGGGGCTGTTCTTTACAGCTAGGTGAACAGTAGAGAGAGGGGGGTTGTTCTTTACAGCTAGGTGAACAGTAGAGAGAGGGGGGCTGTTCTTTACAACTAGGTGAACAGTAGAGAGAGGGGGGCTGTTCTTTACAGCTAGGTGAACAGTAGAGAGAGAGGGGGGGCTGTTCTTTACAACTAGGTGAACATTAGAGAGAGAGAGGGGGCTGTTCTTTACAGCTAGGTGAACAGTAGAGAGAGGGGGGGGCTGTTCTTTACAGCTAGGTGAACAGTAGAGAGAGAGGGGGGGCTGTTCTTTACAGCTATGTGAACAGTAGAGAGAGAGGGGGGGCTGTTCTTTACAGCTAGGTGAACAGTAGAGAGAGGGGGGGCTGTTCTTTACAACTAGGTGAACAGTAGAGAGAGAGGGGGGGCTGTTCTTTACAGCTAGGTGAACAGTAGAGAGAGAGGGGTCTGTTCTTTACAGCTAGGTGAACAGTAGAGAGAGGGGGGGGGGCTGTTCTTTACAGCTAGGTGAACAGTAGAGAGAGAGGGGGGGCTGTTCTTTACAGCTAGGTGAACAGTAGAGAGAGAGGGGGGGCTGTTCTTTACAGCTAGGTGAACAGTAGAGAGAGGGGGGGCTGTTCTTTACAGCTAGGTGAACAGTAGAGAGAGAGCGGGCTGTTCTTTACAGCTAGGTGAACAGTAGAGAGAGAGGGGGGGGGCTGTTCTTTACAGCTAGGTGAACAGTAGAGAGAGGGGGGGCTGTTCTTTACAACTAGGTGAACAGTAGAGAGAGAGGGGCTGTTCTTTACAACTAGGTGAACAGTAGAGAGAGGGGGGCTGTTCTTTACAGCTAGATGAACAGTAGAGAGGGGGGGCTGTTCTTTACAGCTAGGTGAACAGTAGAGAGAGAGGGGGGCTGTTCTTTACAGCTAGGTGAACAGTAGATAGAGGGGGGGCTGTTCTTTACAACTAGGTGAACAGTAGAGAGAGAGGGGGGGCTGTTCTTTACAGCTAGGTGAACAGTAGAGAGAGAGGGGGGGGCTGTTTTTTACAGCTAGGTGAACAGTAGAGAGGGGGGGCTGTTCTTTACAGCTAGGTGAACAGTAGTGAGAGGGGGGCTGTTCTTTACAACTAGGTGAACAGTAGAGAGAGGGGGGCTGTTCTTTACAGCTAGGTGAACAGTAGAGAGGGGGGGGCTGTTCTTTACAGCTAGGTGAACAGTAGAGAGAGAGGGGGGCTGTTCTTTACAGCTAGGTGAACAGTAGAGAGAGGGGGGGCTGTTCTTTACAACTAGGTGAACAGTAGAGAGAGAGGGGGGGCTGTTCTTTACAGCTAGGTGAACAGTAGAGAGAGAGGGGGGGGCTGTTCTTTACAGCTAGGTGAACAGTAGAGAGAGAGGGGTCTGTTCTTTACAGCTAGGTGAACAGTAGAGAGAGAGGGGTCTGTTCTTTACAGCTAGGTGAACAGTAGAGAGAGGGGGGGCTGTTCTTTACAACTAGGTGAACAGTAGAGAGAGAGGGGGGGCTGTTCTTTACAGCTAGGTGAACAGTAGGCTAAACCTTCCTCTCCTAACATGTAGGTTTACATGTCAACATAATGATTTCTAGGTCTCACAACACATTGTAAATAACGTAAAGATAGAAGGCGATCCATTTTACTGGGTGGGTACAATAGCTCACCTTTAAGAGTTAAGGTACAACGCTGTAGAAGAATGGTTTACTACTGAGGTTGCGTCACAAATCGCACCCTATTCCCTATATATAGTGCACTACTTCTGACCAGAGTCCAATGGACCCCTCTTCCCTATATAGTGTGCTACTGTTGACCAGAGTCCTATGGACCCCTCTTCCCTATTAAAGTGCACTACTTCTGACCAGAGTCCTATGGACCCCTATTACCTATATAGTGTGCTACTGTTGACCAGGGTCCTATGGACCCCTCTTCCCTATATAGTGTGCTACTGTTGACCAGGGTCCTATGGACCCCTCTTCCCTATATAGTGCACTACTGTTGACCAGAGTCCTATGGACCCCTCTTCCCTATATAGTGTGCTACTGTTGACCAGAGTCCTATGGACCCCTCTTCCCTATATAGTGCACTACTTCTGACCAGAGTCCTATGGACCCCTCTTCCCTATATAGTGCACTACTGTTGACCAGAGTCCTATGGACCCCTCTTCCCTATATAGTGTGCTACTGTTGACCAGAGTCCTATGGACCCCTCTTCCCTATATAGTGCACTACTTCTGACCAGAGTCCTATGGACCCCTCTTCCCTATATAGTGCACTACTTCTGACCAGAGTCCTATGGACCCCTCTTCCCTATATAGTGCGCTGCTTCTGACCAGCACCCATAGGATTCCATGTAGGATGCAGGCCGGTCAGATTTCCACTAAGAGGGTCTGTAAAGATTGTTTCATGTGATAAAAGTGAGAGAAGAAAGTGATGCTTTGTGAAGTGGAAAATGCCGTGTGCTAGTCTGAATCCCCTTCTACTCTATGGGATATAATCCTCTTTTATGGAATGAAGAAAGGACTTTTAAGAGCTTCCTGAGATAACACAGCTCCTTTCATCACCCAAAATAAACCCACAAGGTCTATGATCAGTGTGGCCGTCACATTGCAGTGTTTGACTTTAACACAGTTACACCAAAACACACCGTACCTCTTAACCACATTACCTGGAGAAGAAGATATCCTAATTATTATGGATGGAGAGATGCTGTCCTGTAATGGAGGAATGAAGTGGAGGGGGTTAGGTTACACTGAAACCTCGTCAGTCACTCTGTCTCTGTCTCTGTCTCTGTCTCTCTCTCTCTCTCTCTCTCTCTCTCTCTCTCTCTCTCTCTCTCTCTCTCTCTCTCTCTCTCTCTCTCTCTCTCTCTCTCTCTCTCTCTCTCTCTCTCTCGGAGTGCATGCTGGGAGTGAGTCGTCAAGCAGGAGTGATTGTGAGAACGAATGGAATTTCTTTTCACTCTATTGGGTTTTGGTATGTACATATATATATATTGATTAGTTTAGTTGTTTTAAGGGTATATTGTTTAACTATCACTAAGCACGTATAGGGGTGGTGGGATCTTTGAGGTTGGTTTTTTGCGAGGGCACAACCAGCGGGTGGGGCTGGTTGTAATGGCCACTCGCGGAAGTGTAGAGTTTGAAAAACTTAGTCGGAGGCATGGAGTAAAAATTCCTGCTGCGGCTGGGTGTTCAGTGGAAGAATGTAGCTTGGCTGTGGGTGCTATCATTGGGTATGATAGCATTAAATCAGCCTCAAGGATGAATAGCGCTGTAGTGATATTCTTAGATTCAATTGAAAAGGTGAATAAGATAGTTGAGAGGGGTGTTGTGTTGCGGGAGACACAGACGCCGGTATTTCCGCTTATGAATCCTGCGAAGAAAGTTATGCTTTCTAACGTGCCACCATTTGTTAGAGATGAAGTGTTAGAGCGAGAGTTATCTCGCCATGGTCAAATCGTATCTACAATAAAGAAGGTTCTTTTTGGATGCAAATCTCCGTTGTTGAAACATGTCGTGTCTCATAGGAGACAAGTGCATATGATTTTAAAAAAGGAAGGAGATGAACTGAATTTAGCGTTTAGTTTTAAGATTGATGGATTTGATTATGTCTTTTATGCATCTACTGAATCAATGAAATGTTTTGGATGTGGAAGAGAGGGGCATTTGGTGCGTAATTGTCCCGAGAATGAACGCGCTGAGCCTGGTAGTAGCTTTAGTGCGGGTGCACCTAACGTACCACAGCGAAGGGATGAAAATACTACAGGTGTAGGGGAAGAGAGAAGGTGGGCAGATGTGGTTGGAAAAGTAGGAGAGGAAGGCATTGTGGATACGGGGGCAATTGTGGTAGATCAGAACAAAGAGGGAGGGGAAACACTAGGTGAGATTGCGACTGCCGTCGCTGAGGTGGTGCTGGAAAATGAAATTGGAGGTCAAGAGGAGATTGAAATAACGGAAAAAGAAGCGGATGTTTTCAAAATACCGAGGAGTAAAAGGAAGAATTTAAGGGGTGGTGAAGGGTCTAATTCTAAGAGAAAGGTAGAGATGGATAAATCAGGTGAAGATGAACAGGTTGTAGAGATGGGGTTTTCTTCTGGGGAGGATAGCGAGAGTGAGTCATCTGACGCGTCACAACAATATAGTGAGATAGATGGGGTGGAAGGGAGGTATGGGATCGAGAAGATACGTCAATTTCTGAAGTTGACAAAAGGGAAGAAATATATGCAGGATTACAATGTAACTGATTTTTTCCCTGAACGTGAATTGTTTATTGAATCAGCAAAGTTTCTGATGTCAAAAATTACAGGGGGAGGTTTGAAAAGCCCTGAAATTGCTAGACTCAAGAAAGTGGTCACGAGAGTAATAAGTGATGCAAATTCTAAAGAAAATGAAAGAGTTCAGTTGCAGTTTTAACTCTGTAAAGAGATGTGGTGGCTGTATCTTCCTCTGTATTTTTTTCTTATCCATGAGCAGTTTTAAGATCTCTTCTTTAAACGTAAATGGGGCAAGAGATGTTAAAAAAAGAGCCATGGTGTATGAGTTAATGAGGGGAAAGGGAAGTGACATAATTTTTCTACAAGAAACGCATAGTAATTTGGAAAATGAAGTTATGTGGCAACAGGAATGGGGGGGGACAGTGGTGTGTAGTCATAAAAACTCAAAAAGTGGGGGTGTGGTTATCTTGTTCTCAAAAGGGTTTTTGCCTTTGTCATATGAGGTTGAAGAGGTAGTTGAGGGGAGGTTATTAAAAGTTAGAGCAAGGTATGAAAACATCAATATGTGTCTGATAAATGTATATGCCCCAGTGGTGACAGTTGAGAGGGTATGTTTTTTAGAGACATTATCAAATACCATTGAGAAATGTAACAAAGAAGATTATTTGTTTATTGCTGGGGATTTTAACTGCACAGTTAGTGATTTAGATAGAAATCACCAAGAACCTCATATAGCCTCAAGGACGTTTTTAAAACGCCTTATTGTAACAAATGAACTGTGTGATATTTGGCGGAGTCAACATGGAAGAACAAGGCAGTACACCTGGGCGCATGTGAGAGAGAACATCATCTCTATGGCCAGGTTAGATAGGTTTTATGTTTTTGAGCATCAATCTCAGGTCTGTAAATCAAGTGTGATAACTCCAGTGGGATTTTCTGATCATTGTTTAATAACAGAGGTGGTGTTCATTAACGATGTAAAACCTAAAAGCGCATACTGGCATTTTAATATAACTTTATTGAGTGATGCTCACTTCAGGAATTGTTTCAGTTTTTTTTGGGAGAGGTGGAGGTCTCAAAAGGCCAGTTTTGTATCCCTTCAACAATGGTGGGATATAGGGAAAATCCAGATTCAACAATTTTGTAATCAATACACGGAGAATGTCACCAAGGATATCACCAGATCAATGAAAGCCCTAGAGATTGAAATAGTGGAACTCATGACGTTGGTTGAGACCACAGGAGATCGAGGCCATACTCAGGCCCTCAAGAGGAGAAAAGCTGCATTGGCAGATCTGCTGGGTATCAGAGCACAGGGGGCATTGGTGAGAAGTACATTTCAGCGCATATCTGAAATGGATGCCTCATCCAAATTTTTCTTTGGTTTAGAGAAAAAGAATGGACAAAGAAAAATTATTCATTGTCTCAAATCAGCTGTTGGACAAGAGCTCACTAGCCCTAGTGAAATTAGAAAGAGGGCAGTAGAGTTCTATGCTGAGCTCTACAAGTGTGAGTACAAAGAGGACAAAACAGTGACACAGCAGTTCTTTGATGGGCTCCCAAAGGTGCCTGCAGAAGCTCAGGTTGAGCTTGAGCAACCATTGTCTTTGCAGGATTTATACACTGCATTAAATGGCATGGAAAATGGAAGGGCACCAGGCATTGATGGGCTTCCCGTTGACTTTTTTAAGTCTTTTTGGGCTATGTTGGGAGAGGATTGGTTAGAAGTAGCTAATGATAGTTTAACCGGAGGGTTACTACCAATAAGCTGCAGAAGGGCTGTCCTCACCCTACTGCCTAAAAAGGGTGACCTGAGGGAGGTGAAGAACTGGAGGCCGGTGGCTTTATTGTGTACTGATTATAAAATATTGTCAAAGGCTTTGTCCAACAGGCTGAAGGAGGTGATGGGGCAAATCATACATACGGATCAGTCCTACTGTGTTCCTGGCAGGCAGATAGGGGATAACATTTCTCTGATTCGTGATTTTTTGGACGTCTCTAAGGCTATTGGGTTGGATGCTGGTCTAATTTCAATTGATCAGGAAAAGGCATTTGACCGAGTTGAACATCAATATTTATGGCACACGTTTGAGGCGTTTGGGTTCAGCTCTGGTTTTATTGCCATGATAAAGGTGATATATGGTGACATTGAAAGTGTATTGAAAGTTAACGGTGGTTTGAGTGCTCCTTTTAAAGTGTGTAGAGGTATTAGGCAGGGATGTTCTATGTCTGGGATGTTATATGCTATTGCTATAGAGCCACTACTAAATAGCATTAGAAGTCGCATTGCAGGGGTGTGCCTTTCAGAGGATATTCCTCCTATTCGTCTTTCAGCCTATGCTGATGATGTAGTTGTGCTAGTGAAAAATCAAGCGGAGGTGGATAGTTTGAGTCTAATGGTTGATCGTTTTAGGGGAATATCCTCTGCAAAGGTAAATTGGGAAAAGAGTTGTGCTTTACAGATTGGAGAATGGTCTGGAGGGATCATGGTTTTGCCAGGGGGGCTAGAATGGTGTAAGGGAGGTTTTAAGTATCTTGGAGTGTACCTAGGAGATGAGGGGACTATGGAAAAAAATTGGAGTGGGGTGGTTGAAATGGTGGAAGGGAGGATGAGGAGATGGCGTTGGTTACTATCTCGTATGTCATATAGGGGATGCACTATTATAGTTAACAATGTGATTGCCTCTGCACTGTGGCATCGGTTGTCAGTTTTAGAACCACCATCTGGCCTTCTGGCTAAGATACAGGCAATTATTGTGGATTTATTTTGGGATAAATATCACTGGGTTCCACAAAGTGTTTTGTATTTGTCAAAAGAGGAGGGGGGACAAGGTCTTGTACATCTTGCTAGTAGGGCTGCTGCTTTCCGGTTTCAGTTTATTCAAAGGTTGCTTTATGGACCGGAAAATGTGGTGTGGAGAGGGGTGGCAGGTCTTATATTACAGCGGGTTGGAGGATTAGGTTTAAAGAAGGCTTTATTTCTGGTTGATAGTAGCCAGATTTCTAGGGAGGGAGTACCTCCGTTTTACAGAGGCCTTCTCAGAGTGTGGAGCGTAATGAAGGTGTCCAGAAGAACTTCAGCGGAGTCAGTGCATTGGCTGTTGGAGGAACCTCTGGTGTATGGGGCAAGACTGGATTGTACAACTGCAGCTGTTCCACATTTCTCCAAGATTCTGGTGAAGGGGAAAATCATCACCTTAAGACAGTTAATGGCCATGGCTGGGCCCGCCTTAATGGATGGAAGACGGGTGGCAGAACATTTGGGGATGAGGTCGGAAAGGATTGTCGGACAAATGCTGGGGAGCTGTAGGAAGGCTCTGTCAGCGGAAGAATGGGGTATGCTTAGTAGCCACAAGGAGAAGGTGCAAGATGAAGACGTCTCATTTCCAAAACTAGGGATTACACCAAATATCCCAGAGTCAGAAAGAAAGGCGTTATTGCTGGATTTGAGAGGGTTGGAGGAGGTGGGTTTGGATGAGGTGAATGGGAAGGAATTGTATAGGGGGTGTGTCAAGGTGTTGAATAAAGATAAATTGAAAAATAGAAAAGATACTCCATGGAGGGTAAAATTGGGCATTGATGACAAGGTAAAGCCAGCATGGAGAGCACTGTACAAACCACCGTTACAAAAGGGTACTGGTGATATGCAATGGAGGGTTTTACATGGCATCATTGCAGTTAATGCTTTTGTATCTGTTATTAACTCAGATGTTAGAGATGGATGTCCTTTTTGTAATATAAGAGAAACCATTTTTCACTGTTTTATGGAGTGTGAGAGGATAAAACCTCTATTGGAAATGCTGGAATCTTTGTTTAAAGCTGTAGGGGAGGTTTTCAATAACACTGTTTTTATTTTGGGGTTTCAATATAGTAAACAACAGAAAAGAAAATGTCAAATGTTAAATTTTATTTTGGGACAAGCTAAGATGTCAATTTTTCTGAGTAGGAAACATAAGATAGAAACGGGATATGGGCAGGATGGAAGATGTGTTTTTAAAGGTTTAGTGAAAGCAAGAATAAAAGTAGATTTTGAGTTCTTTTCAGCTGTAAAAGATCTCCTATTATTTGAGGAGAAGTGGGCCTACGAAGGAGCGCTTTGTTTTGTAGAGGAGGGGAAATTATTTTTTGCTGCTGAAATAAGTTGAATGTATGTTATGTATTTATTTTTGTTTAGGAATTACATGTTGTTTCATTTCTGAAAAGGCAGTGTGTCTTTTTATGTTAACACTTGAGTAAAAAATAAAGGTTTTATAAAAACTCAATCTCTCTCTCTCTCTCTCTCTCTCTCTCTCTCTCTCTCTCTCTCTCTCTCTCTCTCTCTCTCTCTCTCTCTCTCTCTCTCTCTCTCTCTCTCGAGGGGTTTTGTTGAGTTGTGTTTGATAGATAGGGTGTCTTGTGCTTCAGTCAGTCAGATCGATCATAGTTCGGACTCTGGTGAATTAATATTCTGATAACCCGTCTTGGTCGGTGTCCCGGTACCATATCCAGCCGTGTTGGTCATCTCCTGGGCTCCGCCGGGCCCCAGGTAGGGGCGGTGAGAAGGCATGGGCGAGGGGCTGGGGCTAGGGGTGCCTTTACCGAGGATGAAGCGGGACTCGTTCTCCTCCTCTAGGCCAGAGAGTTCCTTGGTCATGCCTTTACGGTAGGAGACGGACAGCTTGTTGGAGCCGTCAGAGAGCAGATTGAAGTGGCGCGCGATGAAGACGCAGGGGAGAGGAAGCATGGCGGCCATGATGAGGGAGTAGGCCACGCCCAGAGCCCACGGAGGGTAGGAGAGGAACTTCTCCGACGCCTGTGGGGGGGTGGGGGGGTGGGGGGGGGGCAAGAGGAAGGAGAAAGGAGAGAGTGAGTGAATGTATTAAATAATTAAACATACATGTACTATCTAAACAATCATTGAACTGGCAGGAAAGTCTTACAACAGAACATGTAAAAAGTAAATGTACATCTGAAATACAAAGCAGATAGTAAGACAGAGGATGAAAAACAGAACGGGACAGAGAAGCTACCACGAGAGAGATGATTCACTGACCAGTTCCTCCACCCAGGCGTTGTACCCTGCAGGACTGACGGCCATCTCTATCACCGTGGCAACGATGAGCACGGTGAGACAGGCAGGAGACACGTACTTCCACATATAGAAATAGAAAGAGTAGGGTCTGAAACCCAACATGTCCTCTAGGTCCTGCATGAACCTGAGAGAGAGAGAGAGAGAGAGAGAGAGAGAGAGGGAGGGAGGGAGGGAGGGAGGGAGGGAGGGAGAGAGAGAGAGGGAAAGAGAGAGAGGGGGGAGAGGGGAGAGAGGGGGGAGGGGGGAGGGGGAGAGGGAGAGATAGAAAGGGGGGGAGAGAGGAGAGAGGGGGGAGGGGGGAGAGGGAGAGAGAGAGGGAAAGAGAGGGAAAGAGAGGGAAAGAGAGGGGGGGGAGAGGGGGGAGGGGGGAGAGATAGAAAGGTGGGGAGAGAGGAGAGAGGGGGAGGGGAGGGTGATACAAATCTACAAATCCATTTCTCCGTGGCTGTAAAGTAATATGTAAGTGCCGTGTCATGTTATGTATCCAGTACCTCTTGGTGCCGTAGATCCAGGCGACAGATATATTCTCCAATATAACCACCACAGTGAGAGGCAGGCCAGCTGAGTAGTCATCAAACATGGTCACAAAGTAGTTCCCGGAGCGCTGGACGAACAGCAGGCCACAGAAGAACGCCACAATGCAACAACCAACTGAGAAGAGGAGGAGGAAGAGGAGGAAGAGAGAAGGAGGAGGAAGAGAAGGAATAAGGAGGAAGAGGACGAAGAGAGAAGGAGGAGGAAGAGGAAGAGGAGGAATAGAAGGAAGAGGAGGACGAGAGGAATAAGGAGGAAGAGGAGGAAGAGAGAATGATGAAGAAGGAGGAGGAAGAAAGAAGGAGGAGGAAGATGAGGAATAAGGAGTAATAAGGAGGAAGAGGAGGAAGAGAGAATGAGGAAGATTGAGGAGGAAGAAGAAGGAGGAAGAGGAGGATACATGAATAATCAAACATACAGACCAAAAAAGAAGGCTACGACGCAACAGCCCACTGAGAGACGAAGGTCCACTCTTCATCAGATCCATTATCACTATTCACACTGCCCTAACACATCTGAACAAGAGGAACACCTATGTGAGAATGCTGTTCATTGACTACAGTTCAGTACTCAACATTATTGTTTCCCTCTAAGGTCATCACCAAGCTCAGAGCCCTGGGTCTGGACACCACCCTCTGCAACTGGATCATGGACCTCCTGACGGGCCGATCACAGGCTGTGAGGATTGGGAACAACACTTCCTTTACACTCTTAATACAGGACATCAACTCTTAATACAGGACATCAAGTTTTAATACAGGACATCAAGTCTTAATACAGGACATCAAGTTTTAATACAGGACATCAAGTCTTAATACAGGACATCACCTCTTAATACAGGACATCAACTCTTAACACAGGACATCAAGTCTTAATACAGGACATCAACCCTTAATACAGGACATCAAATCTTAATACAGGACATCAACCCTTAATACAGGACATCAACTCTTAATACAGGACATCAACTCTTAATACAGGACATCAACCCTTAATACAGGACATCAAGTCTTAATACAGGACATCAACCCTTAATACAGGACATCAACTCTTAATACAGGACATCAACTCTTAATACAGGACATCACCTCTTAATACAGGACATCACCTCTTAATACAGGACATCAACTCTTAATACAGGACATCAACTCTTAATACAGGACATCAACTCTTAATACAGGACATCAAGTCTTAATACAGGACATCAAGTCTTAATACAGGACATCAAGTCTTAATACAGGACATCAACCCTTAATACAGGACATCAAGTCTTAATACAGGACATCACCTCTTAATACAGGACATCAACTCTTAATACAGGACATCAACTCTTAATACAGGACATCAACTCTTAATACAGGACATCAACTCTTAATACAGGACATCAACTCTTAATACAGGACATCAAGTCTTAATACAGGACATCAAGTCTTAATACAGGACATCAACCCTTAATACAGGACATCAAGTCTTAATACAGGACATCACCTCTTAATACAGGACATCAACTCTTAATACAGGACATCAACTCTTAATACAGGACATCAACTCTTAATACAGGACATCACCTCTTAATACAGGACATCGCACGACATCAACTCCGTCATTAAGTTTGCTGACGACACCACGGTTATAGGCCTGCTAACCAACAATGACGAGTCATAGGGAGGAGGTAAGTGAACTGGCATTCTGGTGCCAGGACAACAGCCTCTCCCTCAATGTCAGCAACACAGAGTTGCTTGTTGACTTCAGGAAGTAGAGGAAGGAACATGGCCCGATCCTTATCAACGGGACTGCAGTAGAGAGAGTCAGTTCCTCAGCGTCCACATCACCGAGGACTTAACATGGACCAACACCTCCATCCACATCAACAGGACTGCAGTAGAGAGTCAGTTCCTCAGCGTCCACATCACCGAGGACTTAACATGGACCAACACCACCATCCTCATCAACAGGACTGCAGCAGAGAGAGTCAGTTCCTCAGCGTCCACATCACCTAGGACTTAACATGGACCAACACCACCATCCTCATCAACAGGACTGCAGTAGAGAGAGTCAGTTCCTCAGCGTCCACATCACCGAGGACTTAACATGGACCAACACCACCATCCTCATCAACAGGACTGCAGCAGAGAGAGTCAGTTCCTCAGCGTCCACATCACCTAGGACTTAACATGGACCAACACCACATCAACAGGACTGCAGTAGAGAGAGTCAGTTCCTCAGCGTCCACATCACCGAGGACTTAACATGGACCAACACCTCCATCCACATCAACAGGACTGCAGTAGAGAGAGTCAGTTCCTCAGCGTCCACATCACCTAGGACTTAACATGGACCAACACCACATCAACAGGACTGCAGTAGAGAGAGTCAGTTCCTCAGCGTCCACATCACCGAGGACTTAACATGGACCAACACCTCCATCCACATCAACAGGACTGCAGTAGAGAGTCAGTTCCTCAGCGTCCACATCACCGAGGACTTAACATGGACCAACACCTCCATCCACATCAACAGGACTGCAGTAGAGAGAGTCAGTTCCTCAGCGTCCACATCACCGAGGACTTAACATGGACCAACACCACCATCCTCATCAACAGGACTGCAGCAGAGAGAGTCAGTTCCTCAGCGTCCACATCACCGAGGACTTAACATGGACCAACACCACCATCCTCATCAACAGGACTGCAGCAGAGAGAGTCAGTTCCTCAGCGTCCACATCACCTAGGACTTAACATGGACCAACACCTCCATCCACATCAACAGGACTGCAGTAGAGAGAGTCAGTTCCTCAGCGTCCACATCACCGAGGACTTAACATGGACCAACACCTCCATCCACATCAACAGGACTGCAGTAGAGAGAGTCAGTTCCTCAGCGTCCACATCACCGAGGACTTAACATGGACCAACACCACCATCCTCATCAACAGGACTGCAGCAGAGAGAGTCAGTTCCTCAGCGTCCACATCACCGAGGACTTAACATGGACCAACACCTCCATCCACATCAACAGGACTGCAGTAGAGAGAGTCAGTTCCTCAGCGTCCACATCACCGAGGACTTAACATGGACCAACACCTCCATCCACATCAACAGGACTGCAGTAGAGAGTCAGTTCCTCAGCGTCCACATCACCGAGGACTTAACATGGACCAACACCACCATCCTCATCAACAGGACTGCAGCAGAGAGAGTCAGTTCCTCAGCGTCCACATCACCTAGGACTTAACATGGACCAACACCACATCAACAGGACTGCAGTAGAGAGAGTCAGTTCCTCAGCGTCCACATCACCGAGGACTTAACATGGACCAACACCTCCATCCACATCAACAGGACTGCAGTAGAGAGAGTCAGTTCCTCAGCGTCCACATCACCGAGGACTTAACATGGACCAACACCACCATCCTCATCAACAGGACTGCAGCAGAGAGAGTCAGTTCCTCAGCGTCCACATCACCTAGGACTTAACATGGACCAACACCACATCAACAGGACTGCAGTAGAGAGAGTCAGTTCCTCAGCGTCCACATCACCGAGGACTTAACATGGACCAACACCTCCATCCACATCAACAGGACTGCAGCAGAGAGAGTCAGTTCCTCAGCGTCCACATCACCGAGGACTTAACATGGACCAACACCACCATCCTCATCAACAGGACTGCAGCAGAGAGAGTCAGTTCCTCAGCGTCCACATCACCTAGGACTTAACATGGACCAACACCACCATCCTCATCAACAGGACTGCAGTAGAGAGAGTCAGTTCCTCAGCGTCCACATCACCTAGGACTTAACATGGACCAACACCTCCATCCACATCAACAGGACTGCAGCAGAGAGAGTCAGTTCCTCAGCGTCCACATCACCGAGGACTTAACATGGACCAACACCACCATCCTCATCAACAGGACTGCAGCAGAGAGAGTCAGTTCCTCAGCGTCCACATCACCTAGGACTTAACATGGACCAACACCACATCAACAGGACTGCAGTAGAGAGAGTCAGTTCCTCAGCGTCCACATCACCGAGGACTTAACATGGACCAACACCTCCATCCACATCAACAGGACTGCAGCAGAGAGAGTCAGTTCCTCAGCGTCCACATCACCGAGGACTTAACATGGACCAACACCACCATCCTCATCAACAGGACTGCAGCAGAGAGAGTCAGTTCCTCAGCGTCCACATCACCTAGGACTTAACATGGA
>NC_143030.1:76709898-76789898 GCF_057628025.1 Oncorhynchus mykiss | reverse complement strand
CGATTAGGCCCGGCTCGCAGTTGGCGTTCCAATTGATCCAAAAGGTGCTCATTGGAGTTGAGGTCAGGGCTCTGTGCAGGCCAGTCAAGTTCTTCCACAACAATCTCAACATTTTTGTACGGACCTTGCCTTGCTTTGTGAACAGGAAATTGTTTCTTCAAATTGTTGCCACAAAGTTGGAAGCACAGAATCGTCTAGAATGTCATCGTAGCATTAAGATTTCCCTTCACTGGAACTAAGGGCCCGAACCATGAAAAACAGCTCCTCCAGTTGTCACTATACATTGGGGCAGGTAGCGTTCTCCTGGCATCTGCCAAACCCAGATTCCTCTATTGGACTGCCAGATGGTGAAGCGTGATTCATCACTCCAGAGAACGCGTTACTAATGGTGGCGAGCTTTAAACCACTCCAGCTGACGCTTGGCATTGCGCATGGTTATCTTAGGCTTGTATGTGGCTGCTCGGCCATGGAAACCCATTTCATGAAGTTCCTGACTAACAGTTCTTATGCTGACGTTGCTTCCAGAGGCAGTTTTGGAACTCTGTAGTGAGTGTTTCAACCGAGGACAGACTATTTTTACGCGCTATTCGCTTCAGTACTCAACGGTCCCTTTCTGTGAGCTTGTGTGGCCTACCACTTAGCGGCTGAGGCGTTGTTGTTACTAGATGTTTCCACTTCACACTAACAGCACTTACAGTTGACCAGGGCAGAAACCTGATGAACTGACTTGTTGGAAAAGTGGCATCCTATGATGGTGCCACTTTGAAAGTCACTTAGCTCCTCAGTAAGGCCATTCTACTGCCAACGTTTGTCTATGGAGATTGCATGGCTGTGCGCTCGATTCTATACATCTGTCAGCAACGGGTGTGGCTGAAATAGCACGAACCCACTAATTTGAAGGGGCGTCCACATACTGCTGTATATATATAGTGTATTTCATAACCACACTGAGCCTAGACTAAGACTAAGACTAACCTCTGAAGACTAAGACTAACCTCTTAAGACTTGCCTAGTTAAATAAAGGTTAAATAAAAACAAAGACTAAACCTCATACATTTTGCGTGCTTCTTTCTCCATAACATAAGAAAATACACAAATAGTATTGAATCGTGATATGCTTAGCATTTTTAGCCTTTCTCACCATAAACTAGTTTAGCCAGTATAGTTTAGTGTAGTGTCATAGTTTAGCCAGTTTAGTTTAGTGTAGTGTCATAGTTTAGCCAGTATAGTTTAGTGTAGTGTCATAGTTTAGCCAGTATAGTTTAGTGTAGTGTCATAGTTTAGCCAGTATAGTTTAGTGTAGTGTCATAGTTTAGCCAGTATAGTTTAGTGTAGTGTCATAGTTTAGCCAGTATAGTTTAGTGTAGTGTCATAGTTTAGCCAGTATAGTTTAGTGTAGTGTCATAGTTTAGCCAGTATAGTTTAGTGTAGTGTCATAGTTTAGCCAGTATAGTTTAGTGTAGTGTCATAGTTTAGCCAGTATAGTTTAGTGTAGTGTCATAGTTTAGCCAGTATAGTTTAGTGTAGTGTCATAGTTAAGCCAGTATAGTTTAGTGTAGTGTCATAGTTAAGCCAGTATAGTTTAGTGTAGTGTCATAGTTTAGCCAGTATAGTTTAGTGTAGTGTCATAGTTAAGCCAGTATAGTTTAGTGTAGTGTCATAGTTTAGCCAGTATAGTTTAGTGTAGTGTCATAGTTTAGCCAGTATAGTTTAGTGTAGTGTCATAGTTTAGCCAGTATAAAACTCTTCATGAAAATCACTAGACGTATACACATGACAGGACACATATTTATACAGCGTGGAAGGTATTGAAAGTCTATAGGGAAAGTCTATAGGGAAAGTCTATAGGGAAAGTCTATAGGGAAATATCTGGATTTGAAACAGTAGAAACTCCAGCACACTAGTATTCTCTAACACTCCATAAGCAACTGAATAGATCTCTTGAGCCCTCAAAGAAGAAAGTTCAACAATACCAGTGTTTCTTTTTCAAGTAACCCCTCCCCCACAGAATCACCCTGTACCTTTCCAGAGCCATATATACCTTCAGATAGTATATTTAAGCAATAAGGCACGAGGAGGTGTGGTATATGGCCAATATACCACGGCTAAGGGATGTTCTTATGCAAGACGCATCGCGGAGTGCCTGGACACAGCCCTTAGCCGTTGTATATTGGCCATATATCACAAACCCCCGAGGTGCCTTATTGCTATTATAAACTGGTTACCAACGTAATTAGAGTTGTAAAAATAAACGTTTTGTCATACCTGTGGTATACGGTCTGATATACCACGGCTGTCAGTCCATTAGTATTCAGGGCTCAAACCACCCAGTTTATAAGCACATACTCTATGTACTGTATGTACTGTCGAAGTCATTTAATCCTAGTAAAAATTACCTGTTTTAGGTCAGTTAGGATCAGTTGAAGTTTTATTTTATTTTTTTATTTATTTCACCTTTATTTAACTAGGCAAGTCAGTTAAGAACAAATTCTTATTTACAATGACGGCCTAGGAACAGTGGGTTAACTGGTCTAGGAACAGTGGGTTAACTGCCTGTTCAGGGGCAGAACGACAGATTTGTACCTTGTCAGCTCGGGGGTTTGGACTTGCAACCTTCCGGTTACAAGGCTAACCACTAGGCTACCCTGCCGCCCCTAGTAAAAATTACTTATAGATACTTTTGTACCTGTTTCCTCCAGCATCTTCACAAGGTCCTTTGCTGTTGTTCTGGGATTGATTTGAACTTTTTGCACCAAAGTACATTCATCTCTAGGAGACAGAACACGTCTCCTTCCTGAGCGGTATGACGGCTGTGTGGTCCCATGGTGTTTATACTTGCGTACTACTGTTTGTACAGAACGTGGTACCTTCAGAACGTGGTACCTTCAGGCGTTTGGAAATTGCTCCCAAGGATGAACCACACTTGTGGAGGTCTACAATTTTTTGGCTGATTTCTTTTGATTTTCCCATGATGTCAAGCAAAGAGACACTGGGTTTGAAGGTAGGCCTTGAAATATATCCACAGGTACACCTCCAATTGACTCAAATGATGTCAATTAGCCTATCAGAAGCTTCTAAAGCCTTGACATTATTTTCTGGAATTTTCCAAGCTGTTTAAAAGGCACAGTCAACTTTGTGTATGTAATGAGATTTAATGACTTCAACCTAAGTGTATGTAAACCTCCGACTTCAACTGTACATATGTCTCGGCCTGTTACCTTCCCAGATGACTGAATACCCTTGATCACTGCCAGACAGACGATGAGCCAGGCGGCGAACAGGGACAGGGTCATCTTCCAGTTGAGGCCTCCGCTGTCCTCGATGGTGCTGGTGATGTTCAAGGTCTGCCGGTACCAGAAGTAGGTGGTGGCAGAAGACTTTTCACACTCCGGTTCGATTACTAGAAGAGGAGGGGAGAGGGGGGAGGAGAGAGGGGAGAAGCGAGAAGGGGAGTGTGGGGGAGGAGAGAGGGGAGATGCGAGAAGGGGAGTGTGGGGGAGGAGATGGGTAGAGGGGGAGGAGAGGAGAAGGGGAGAGGGGAAGAGAAAGAGGGGGAGGAGAAAGGGAGAGGGGGAGGATATAAGTGAGAGGGAAGGAAAGAGGGGAGAGGCAGAGGAGAAAGAGAGAAGGGGTTGAGATAGGCAGGAGAGAGGGGTGAGTGGGGGAGGAGAGAGGGGTGAGTGGGGGAGGAGAGAGGGGTGAGAGGGGGAGGAGAGAGGGGAGAGAGGGGTGAGAGGGGGAGGAGAGAGGAGGACAAGGTTTGAGAAATGTGGAGTGAGAAATAGAAATAGCTGTGAAATAGAGTGAAGTCTAAGATGGTGGTGAATCTGTCTGTCTGTCTGTCTGTCTGTCTGTCTGTCTGTCTGTCTGTCTGTCTGTCTGTCTGTCTGTCTGTCTGTCTACTGGCCGTCTGCCGTCTATCTGCCGTCTATCTGCTGATCTGAACTGGGTGGGATAGTCCTTAACTGATCTGAGAGAGCAGCTCTGATCCTGCATCATGTCAGAACATATGACCAAGTCTCTGTGAGTATTCAGCATACCCTGCGGCTGACAGCCGCCAAAGAGTGATGGCAGGCAGCCGCAGCACACAGTCAGTCAAGAGGCAGGAGGTAGGGAACCCTATGTTAGCCTTTAGCTCATCCACTCACCTCATATTAGCATTTACGTTAGCATGTTAGTATTAGTTGTCTGTACATTAGCAGTTACGTTAGCATGTTAGTGTTAGTTGTCTGCACATTAGCATTTACGTTAGCATGTTAGTATTAGATGTCTGTACATTAGCATTTACATTAGCATGTTATTGTTAGTTGTCTGTGCATTAGCATTTACGTTAGCATGTTAGTGTTTTTAATTTTAAAGGGGTGGATCAGCTTAATATTGCGGAAAGAAATCCATTAATGTAATTGTCTGCATCATTTCCAATCCCCCATATATTTTTGGGGTAAATATATATATCCATACACGCATGCCTACATATACACATATATACATACACATACCTATATAGACTTTTTAAAAGAACATACCTTTATTATTATTCCCCACAAACCCTACCGCCGATCCCCCAATTGGAGTAAACTAATAAACACTTCTGCTTTTACCTTCAGTTTATACATCTTACACACATTTGTACTGACACAGTCTACTTTACAATAGTTATATTTAGTTTGTTTTTAGTCCTTCCTCAATTTCTGATGTCCACCCAGTTTGATTTCTATTTTTAACTGTGCTATTTCACAAAAGTTCTGAACCTATCTACATTTCACAGACCCCGTATGTTTTACATTGGTTATCTTGTTAATATTCCCACCCTTCAGCTCCATTCTACCTCTCCCATCTGTCTCTCAACACCATCCAGTCCCACCCTTCAGCTCCATTCTACCCCTCCCATCTGTCTCTCAACACCATCCAGTCCCACCCTTCAGCTCCATTCTACCCCTCCCATCTGTCTCTCAACACCATCCAGTCCCACCCTTCAGCTCCATTCTACCTCTCCCATCTGTCTCTCAACACCATCCAGTCCCACCCTTCAGCTCCATTCTACCCCTCCCATCTGTCTCTCAACACCATCCAGTCCCACCCTTCAGCTCCATTCTACCCCTCCCATCTGTCTCTCAACACCATCCAGTCCCACCCTTCAGCTCCATTCAACTCCTCCCATCTGTCTCTCAACACCATCCAGTCCCACCCTTCAGCTCCATTCTACCCCTCCCATCTGTCTCTCAACACCATCCAGTCCCACCCTTCAGCTCCATTCTACCCCTCCCATCTGTCTCTCAACACCATCCAGTCCCACCCTTCAGCTCCATTCTACCCCTCCCATCTGTCTCTCAACACCATCCAGTCCCACCCTTCAGCTCCATTCTACCCCTCCCATCTGTCTCTCAACACCATCCAGTCCCACCCTTCAGCTCCATTCTACCCCTCCCATCTGTCTCTCAACATCATCCATTTTGGATTTCTATTTGCCATATATTTTTCAACTGTGCTGTGATGCTTCACAAACAAATTGAACCTTTCTATTCTCATAGCTTCTACAGATTGTAAATTAAAAATAAACATTTTTGCTAAAATAATTATTATATTATTGATTGATTAATTGACTATGGCTTTTCAAATCACCCAGTATTGCTGCCTGCAGCGTTAGTTCTGGGTAAATGTTGCAATTCTTCAGCCATTCCTGGACCTGTGACCAAAAACGAGCTACACATGGACAATACCAAAATAAATGATCTAATGACTCTGCCTCCTCACAGCAGAATCTGCAGAGCTGGGAAGACTGTATCCCCCATATATATACCATTCTATTGGTTGCAAGAATTTTGTATAGTCATTTAAATTGAAAAATTCAAAGTTTTGAATCCGGTGTTGTTTTGCGTATCAATTCATAAACCATGTGCCATGGAATCGGTACATCAAAAATCTCTTCCCAACTATTTTGCAATTTATATGGCACAGCTGTCAGTTTTTTGGTCCTTAAATGAAATTGGTTTGTTTTTATTTATCACACTTTTCTTTAACCATTTATGTTCTTTAATACAGGGCCGACATACAAGTTCCTTACTTTTTCCCCCTTCTACTTACCTCTTCCCTTTTTGTGGTAACGCTGCAATTAGTTGGTTGTAATTTTGGGTAGAGCAGACATGTCCACATGTCTGTGTTAGCTGCATGTGTGACATCACTCCACCAGTCCTATTTATGATATCATTCACTAAAATTATACCTTTTTTAAACATTTCGAAAAAAACATTTTTAATCAATTCGTATATTTGAATTTAACCACAATATTTGTTGTATTATTTGTTGTTATTTGTTGTTATTTGTTATTATTTGTTATTTGTTGTCTTTTCAAATTAAACTGAAATTGCAACCAACTTTCTAAGGCTTGTTTTTAAAAAATTAAGATATTTTGGAGATGATTTCCTTTTCAAACAATCGAAAGTGAGCCGGTGTAATCTGAATAAAAGGAAAAAGGACCTTCTTGAACATAGGATGAGACATTCCTACCAATTTACTAGAGAACCAGTTTGGATTTAAGTAGAACTTTTGTATGACTGATGCCTTTAGTGAGAGGTCTAATGCTTTCATATTTAATCATTTCTGCCCTCCGAATTCATATTCGTTATATAAATAGTCCCTTTTAATTTTATCTGGCTTGCCGTTCCAAATAAAACTGAATATTATGTTAGTGTTCGTTGTCTGTACATTAGCATGTTAGTATTAGTTGTCTGTACATTAGCATGTTAGTGTTAGTTGTCTGTACATTAGTATGTTAGTGTTAGTTGTCTGTACATTAGCATGTTAGTGTTAGTTGTCTGTACATTAGCATGTTAGTGTTAGTTGTCTGTACATTAGCATGTTAGTATTAGTTGTCTGTACATTAGCATGTTAGTATTAGTTGTCTGTACATTAGCATGTTAGTGTTAGTTGTCTGTACATTTTGAGAGTATTTGTGTTTTGTACTCACTGGCTTGGCTTCCGTTGACCACCCTGATGGGGCACTCTGCCCAGGGCAGCGGGTACTGGAAGGACTGGAAAAAGTAGAAGATACTCCAGCCGATGATCACGTTGTAGTACAGGCCCACGAAGCCACACACCTGGAGGGAGAGGGGAGAGGGAGAGGGAGAGGGAGAGTAGAGAGGTAGAGAGAGAGAGAGAGAGAGAGAGAGAGAGAGGTAGAGAGAGAGAGAGAGAGAGAGGTAGAGAGAGAGAGAGAGAGAGAGAGAGGTAGAGAGAGAGAGAGAGAGAGAGAGGTAGAGAGAGAGAGAGGTAGAGAGAGAGAGAGGTAGAGAAAGAGAGAGAGAGAGGTAGAGAGGTAGAGAGAGAGAGGTAGAGAGAGAGGTAGAGAGAGAGAGATAGAGAGAGAGAGGTAGAGAGGTAGAGAGAGAGGTAGAGAGAGGTAGAGAGAGAGAGATAGAGAGGTAGAGAGAGAGAGAGAGAGGTAGAGAGAGAGAGAGGTAGAGAGGTAGAGAGAGAGAGAGGTAGAGAGAGAGAAAGAGAGATAGAGAGAGAGAGAGAGAGAGAGAGAGAGAGAGAGAGAGGTAGAGAGAGAGAGAGAGAGAGAGAGGTAGAGAGAGAGAGAGGTAGAGAAAGAGAGAGAGAGAGGTAGAGAGGTAGAGAGAGAGAGGTAAGAGAGCGGTAGAGAGAGAGAGGTAGAGAGAGCGGTAGAGAGAGAGAGATAGAGAGAGAGAGGTAGAGAGGTAGAGAGAGAGAGGTAGAGAGAGGTAGAGAGAGAGAGATAGAGAGAGAGAGAGAGGTAGAGAGGTAGAGAGAGAGAGAGAGAGGTAGAGAGAGAGAGAGGTAGAGAGGTAGAGAGAGAGAGAGGTAGAGAGAGAGAAAGAGAGAGAGAGAGAGAGAGAGAGGTAGAGAGAGAGAGAGGTAGAGAGAGAGAGAGGTAGAGAGGTAGAGAGAGAGAAAGAGAGAGAGAGAGAGAGAGAGAGAGAAGAGAGAGAGAGAGAGAGAGAGAGAGAGAAAGGGAGAGAGGTAGAGAGGAGAGAGGAAGAACAATCCTTAGGTCTTCCTGAGAAACTCAAACATACAAACATCTATTTTTAGTATTCAGGTGTTTTTATATTGTTAATTTGCTATGTTGTGGGAAACCCATAGCAATTCAGAGCATCCAATCAACCAAAAGGGTGGTGTAGTCTAGGTTACACAAACACACGCTTTCCGAGCCAACACGACACACAACACAACACACAAAGCTAAACAAGGCAACTCAATTGACATTCTGTAGGCAGTACGAACAGGACCGCCCTCTCCCGTGTTCTCTGCTCAGACACTCGTGTAGCCCACAGCTGAAGTGCCTATGAATAATAGAGGTGTGTTCTTCCAGCAGTGTTCTAGCTGGTCGTCAGTGGTCGTATTTATAGCTTCTGGGCAGAGCTTGAGCTCCTCGTGTTACATCCAGCCTGCCTCGGCCCTCACGGCCTCTGCCTCGGCCCTCACTGCTTCTGCCTCGGCCCTCACTGCCTCTGCCTCGGCCCTCACTGCCTCTGCCTCGGCCCTCACTGCCTCTGCCTCGGCCCTCACTGCCTCTGCCTCAGCCCTCACTGCCTCAGCCTCGGACCTCACTGCCTCTGCCTCAGCCCTCACTGCCTCTGCCTCGGCCCTCACTGCCTCTGCCTCGGCCCTCACTGCCTCTGCCTCGGCCCTCACTACCTCTGCCTCGGCCCTCACTGCCTCTGCCTCAGCCCTCAGGGAGTACCAGGTAATAACATGGCTATATACAGAGAGTACCAGTAACTAGTCGATTTGCAGGGGTACAAGGTAACTGAGATAGCTATGTACATATAGGAAGAGATAAAGTCATTAGACAACAGGATAGATAATAAACAGTAGCAGCAGCTGGTAGCTGCAGTCTTATGGCTTGGGGTAGAAGCTGTTCAGGGTCTGTTGGTTCCAGACTTGGTGCACTGGTACCGCTTGCAGTGCAGAAGCAGAGAGAACAGTCTGGCTTGGGTGGCTGGAGTCTTTGACAATTTTTGGGGCATTCCTTGACACCGCCTGGTATAGAAGACCTGGATGGCAGGGAGCTCGGCCCAAGTGTAGCACCTTACGGTCAGGTGCCTTGCAGTCGCCGTACCAATTGGTGATGCAGCCAGTCAATATGCTCTTAATGGTGCAGCTGTAGAACTTTTTGAGGATCTGAGGGCCCATGCCAAATCTTTTTCAGTCTCCTAAGGGGGAAGAGGCGCTGTCATGTCCTCTTCACAACTGTGTGGGTGTGTGTGGACGATGTTAATTCCTTAGTGATAAGGACACCAAGGAACTTGAGTGAGTGTGTGTGTGTGTCTCTCTCTCTGTGTGTGTGTGTGTGTGTGTGTGTGTGTGTGTGTGTGTGTGTGTGTGTGTGTGCGCGCGCATCTCACCATTAGACTGGAGACCCCGATGCCTCCTAGCTGAGGGTAAACATAGTTCCACACTCCAATGCTCCCACGCCGGATCCTCTGTCCCACCGCCAGCTCCAGAAAGAACAGAGGGATCCCAATGAGAATGAGGAGGATAAAGTAAGGGACCAGGTACGCACCTGAGGGAGGTGAGGAGGGGGGGGGAGAGAGAGGGGGGAGAGAGAGAGGAGAGAGAGAGAGAGAGGGAGGGAGAGAGAGAGAGAGAGAGAGAGGGAGGGAGAGAGGGAGAGAGAGAGAGAGAGAGAGAGAGGGAGAGAGAGAGAGAGAGAGAGAGAGAGGGAGAGAGAGAGGGAGAGAGAGGGAGAGAGAGGGAGAGAGAGGAGAGAGGAGAGAGAGGGAGAGGGAGAGAGGGAGAGAGAGGAGAGAGAGAGTGGAGAGAGAGAGAGAGAGAGAGAGGAGAGAGAGAGAGAGAGGGAGGGAGAGAGGGAGAGAGAGAGAGGGATAGAGAGGGAGAGAGAGCGAGAGAGAGAGAGGAGGGAGAGAGAGAGGGAGAGAGAGAGGGAGAGGGAGAGAGAGAGAGAGAGAGAGAGAGAGAGAGAGAGAGAGAGAGAGAGAGAGAGAGAGAGAGAGAGAGAGAGAGAGGGAGAGAGAGAGAGAGAGAGAGAGAGAGAGAGAGAGAGAGAGAGAGAGGAGAGGGAGAGAGAGAGTCAATTACAATCTGTAAAGGTCAAACTTGAAACAGCCTTCTGGATGGAAGGAAAAGGCCAGCTCTGAAATGTCTCAAGCTAACCAAACAAAGCCAGACTACTTTTTAATGTCCTCTATTATTGGTCTCCCGTGTGGCGCAGTGGTCTAAGGCACTGCATCTCAGTGCTGGAGATGTCACAGACCCTGATTTGATTCCAGGCTGTATCGCAACTGGCTGTGATTGGGAGTCCCATGGTGTGGTGCACAACTGTCACAGCGTCATCTGGGTTAGGGTTTGGCTGGGGTAGGCTGTCATTGTAAATAAGAATTTGTTCTTAACTGACTTGCCTAGTTAAATAAAGGTTAAATAAAAAAAATCCTACTTCTGCAGCCTCACCACCTCCTGTCTCTCTCTGTCTTCCACTATAACTGTACCTCTTTTTAGTTCCACTGAGCATCATCACCATCACCATCACTCACAAACAACAAGTCCCAGTTGAGAGAGAAGACAATGTAGCGGCACAATGGTGACAGGATTTCAGCCGGATAGAACACACACACACACACACACACATTCCATTTAGCCTACTCACACATCTAAAGAGAAACATCAGAGAAGATCGAGACAGTGAGATATGAACCCTAAGATGGGGGCTCTCACTCTGTGATGTGTATCCAGTACATGTATGACCTCCATGACTCCTTCATCAGGGGTGGTTGAGAACTGGGGGGGGGGGGGGGGGGCTCCATGACTGCTTCTTCAGGGATGGATGAGAACTGGGGGGGGGCTCCATGACTACTTCTTCAGGGATGGATGAGAACTGGGGGGGGGGGCTCCATGACTACTTCTTCAGGGATGGATGAGAACTGGGGGGGGGCTCCATGACTACTTCTTCAGGATGGATGAGAACTGGGGGGGGGCTCCATGACTACTTCTTCAGGGATGGATGAGAACTGGGGGGGGGGGCTCCATGACTACTTCTTCAGGGATGGATGAGAACTGGGGGGGGGCTCCATGACTACTTCTTCAGGGATGGATGAGAACTGGGGGGGGGGGGCTCCATGACTACTTCTTCAGGGATGGATGAGAACTGGGGGGGGGGTTCCATGACTACTTCTTCAGGGATGGATGAGAACTGGGGGGGGGGGGGGGGGGCTCCATGACTACTTCAACAGGATGGATGAGAACTGGGGGGGGGGGGGGGGGGGGGGGGCGCTCCATGACTACTTCAACAGGATGGATGAGAACTGGGGGGGGGGGGCTCCATGTTGCATGGTACCATAGTATGACTGCTTCATTGTCCTCCAAGCAAATAGTGTCACTGTCACATTACAGAGAAAATACATCTGCAGCATTTAAGCTAATATCGCTCTCATTTCCTGAATGCCAAGTGCAGTTTATTGCAGATAGATATACTAGGGTACTATAGTACTAAGGTATACTAGGGTATTATAGTACTAGTGTATACTAGGGTACTATAGTACTAAGGTATACTAGGGTACTATATACTAAGGTATACTAGGGTATTATAGTACTAGTGTATACTAGGGTACTATAGTACCAGTGTATACTAGGGTACTATAGTACTAGTGTATACTAGGGTACTATAGTACTAAGGTATACTAGGGTATTATAGTACTAGTGTATACTAGGGTACTATAGTACCAGTGTATACTAGGGTACTATAGTACTAGTGTATACTAGGGTACTATAGTACTAAGGTATACTAGTACTAGTGTAGCCTAGGGCAGTATACCAGTGATGGCGTTAGTTCATACACGCTCTAACCACTAGGCTACCTGCCGCCCCATCTCAAGACATCCCTTTAAATACGATGTACCTTTAAGGTGTAATTTTGTCCACAGACTCATTAGAATATATCAAGAGAACGGGTTCAGAATATTATGTAGGGATCGATAACAGAAAGCTAAATATATGAATGTTCGTCTTCTGTTCAGTACCAACAGGTGATTAAAAAATACACTGATCTTGTTTGATTGTTCAGGTTTAGGAAAGTACTTCTGAATCATTAAAAAAAACTGTTTTGGAGAGCCTTAAGCATGAAAAAAAAAAAGAAAACTAAGGTTTGATTCATTCTGAAAATTGCCACATTCAGTTCTTCAACCCATGGTAATGTTGGAAGATTAGTGTACATAGAATTATAATAGGGGGAATAGTGTGCAACTCGTAGGCTATACCCTCGTCTGTCGCCTGCACTAACCATGGAACTGTGTGATGTCACAGCCAAGTATTGCACCATCAGTCAGGTTCCAACTAACAGTTGGTCAGGGGCGGCAGGTAGCCTAGTGGTTAGCACGTCGGGCCAATAACCCGAAAGTTTACTGGATCGAATCCCTGAGTTGACAAGGTAAAAATCTGTTATTCTGCCCCTGAACAAGGCAGTTAACCCATTGTTCCCTGGTAGGCTGTCACTGTAAAATAAGAATTAGTTCTTAACTGACTTTCCTAGTTAAATAAAGATTAAATTTAAACAATAAATTGGCAGTTGGCGATACTGACAGCGAATAATATTCAACAGGAAACAGGAAACAGGAACCTCTCACACTGTCATTACCACCTGCTCTACATTGTTGTAGGAGCCCTGAGAGGCTGATCCTATGGCAACATGTGATCCTGTCACGACTCCTACCGACGGTTGCTCCCCTTCCTGTTCGGGTGGCGCTCGGCGCTCGTCGTCACCGGCCTACTAGCTGCCACTGATCCCTTTTCCCCCCTTTCTGTTCATTGGTTTCACCTGTGTTCATTTTAGGCTGATTGGTCTGGCTTTATTTACCAGCATTAAAAGGTATAGCTCTACTACGTTACAGATCCACAGCACATTAAGTCATGATAGAAGCATATTTTCCACCTGCTAAATTGGGTCCTGTCACCCAATATTAGCCATAAGAGCTGGAGGGTTATCTTTTACTATGTCTGAACCCTGATTGTGAACGTCATCATCATCATCATCATCATCGTCATCCTCATCCTCATCATCGTCATCATCATCCTCATCCTCATCATCGTCATCATCATCCTCATCATCATCATCATCATCATCATCCTCATCATCATCATCCTCATCATCATCATCATCCTCATCATCATCATCATCCTCATCATCATCCTCATCATCCTCATCATCGTCATCCTCATCATCATCATCCTCATCATCATCCTCATCATCATCATCCTCATCCTCATCATCATCCTCATCATCGTCATCATCATCCTCATCCTCATCCTCATCATCGTCATCCTCATCCTCATCCTCATCATCGTCATCATCATCATCATCGTCATCATCATCATTATAACACAGTTCACTTAGGTCAAATAAAGATACACTGGGTTCTCCCCATTATTCCCCACCAGAGACTACAGTACCCAGAATCTCCAGTACCCACCTCCTCCATTCTTCTGACACAGGTAAGGGAACCTCCAGACGTTGCCCAAGCCTACAGAAAACCCAACCTGGGCCAGGATATACTGCAGCTTGCTGTTCCAGGCCGGCCTCCCCTCCTCGTCCCCTGGAGAAGGCAGCAGGCCCTTGCCCATGGCTGGCTGGGCCCCGGGGCTGAGACCCATACTCATCCGGCTGCTCTTATAGTCCAGGGGCTCGGCCAGGGTCAGGAGGTCCGCCACTGACTCAGTGACTGGATCACTGTGAGGGAGTCCCAAGGTCACCTTGCTGTTCTTAAGCATGGTGACGGTGGGTGGTAGGAGTCTGACGGGTCAGAGGTCAGAGATGTTCAGAGGGTCGAATCCACAGAGATGTGAAGAAGGACGCAGTTGGGGTACGCTGCTTTGTCCAGAATCTGTGAAGAGAAAGGTTTAGAGATGGTTACTGAATAAACTGTGTTATCTACAAGACCAAGGTGAAAATATGTTATTTCCAGCCAGCCAGCCAGCCAGCCAACCAGCCAGCCAGCCAGCCAGCGAGCCAGCCAGCCAGCCAGCCAGGGTCCTTCACTTTTCTTCCTCAGAGGACTGTTGGTTTAGCCCAACAGCTGATGGAGAAAGCCTGTGCTAAGTAGACTGAGTAGAGGACCAGCGCACGCAAGATCTGGTCCTGAGTTCTGGCACCACGGCACACAGTTCTGGCACCACGGCAGACAGCTCTGGCACCACAACAGACAGCAGAATGAGTTCTGGCACCACGGCACACAGTTCTGGCACCACAGCACACAGCTCTGGCACCACGGCAGACAGCTCTGGCACCACAGCTGACATCATACTGAGTTCTGGCACCACAACAGACAGTTCTGGCACCACAGCTGACAGTTCTGTCACCACAACAACTGACAGCAGAATGAGTTCTGGCACCACAACAACAGACAACAGACAGTAGACAGGCAGTCCCAAGTGCAACAGAGGTGGAGCTGTGAAGCTTGTCTGAGACCTGAAAACGTGCACTTAGCTCCTCCGGCTAATGCCTAGGCTTTACTCAGCAGGCTAACACAGTCGAAGCCACACAATGTTTGAATGGGCTTAAATACTTTAAATTGACATGAAATACTTGACATTTAAATGAAACAGCCAATAATGGGACGACAAGAACATCAACGGATTAAAATGCCAAGCAACAACTAAGCCAAGAGATAGGACCTCAGATGGGGCATATATCTTGAAAGTCATATTATCAGACTTTGAGGTTAACTTTCTGAGCTGTTTCAGTGACTGCCTCTAAAGTCATCACCTGTTGGACGGGCAGGCAGGTCTGTTTGATCTAAACGGAGGCCATTGAAGCTGTGAGGGTCAAGAGACCAGCTAGACGTCATAATTAAACATGGTCTCTCATGTGCAGCAGGGAGGGAGTTCTCACTGAGACGGCCACCCAGAGACCAGTCCAACTGCACTCTGTCTGCACGTAACATCACATTCCTTAGCTAGAACAATCTCCTGCAGTCACGACATGCTGCTTTCACATACTCCTCAGTGGACTCCGTCAGTATTCAATAAACCATGGCTCGTCCCTTGGTTCTCACACACTCAGTACTCAACACCTCTTGACTTCTTCCAGAGAATAGATATTAGAGACAAATCAAGGCTTTGTCCCAAATGACATCCTAATCCATGTATAGTGCACTACTTCTGACCCCAGTCCTATGGGCCCTGGTCAAAAGTAGTGCACTATATAGGGTGCCATTTGGGGACTTAGACAATACTGTATGTATCTCTGAAGTCTACAGCACTTCATCACATAGTCATCAGTTTAGTCTCCATCTCACTGTGGAAGCCTATACACAGTACATTGTAATTGGTTTTAAAAAAATAGTTGGTAATAGTTGGTAACAAAATGTTCAAAGTCTCCAGGAGATGTGCATCCCAAATGGCACCCTAACACTGCATACAATAACCTGTTTCCCAGTGTGCACATGTACAGTACCAGTATAAGGTATGGAAACACCTACTCATTCAAGGGTTTTTCTTTATTTTTTACGATTTTCTACATTGTAGACTATTAGTCAAGGCATCTAAACTATGAAATAACACATATGGAATCATGTAGTAACCAAAAAAGTGTTAAAAGAATCAAAATATATTTTATATTTTCGATTCTTCAAAGTAGGCACAGGTCAGTCAGCTGAGATGAAGCTACACAGACAGCGAGTAGTCCCATAATGACATGTACTGACTGTAGGTCAGTCAGCTGAGATGAAGCTACACAGACAGCGAGTAGTCCCATAAAGACATGTACTGACTGCAGGTCAGTCAACTGAGATGAAGCTACACAGACAGCGAGTAGTCCCATAAAGACATGTACTGACTGCAGGTCAGTCAGCTGAGATGAAGCTACACAGACAGCGAGTAGTCCCATAAAGACATGTACTGACTGTAGGTCAGTCAGCTGAGATGAAGCTACACAGACAGCGAGTAGTCCCATAAAGACATGTACTGACTGCAGGTCAGTCAACTGAGATGAAGCTACACAGACAGTGAGTAGTCCCATAAAGACATGTACTGACTGCAGGTCAGTCAGCTGAGATGAAGCTACACAGACAACTAGTAGTCCCATACAGACATGTACTGACAGTAACATTGTTCTACATCTTACAATATTCTCAAGGATTTATATATATATAACCACTGCTAATACACCACACTGACTCAGATGCAGCTGCACATCGGTATTGGAATGAAAGAAACAGGCATAAGTTGTCGTCGGACACCGCGCACGAAGAGAGCAAAGGAACAGGGAAATCAAATAGTGAAGCCGGCGTCACCAGAGACAGGTTACTTTATAAATGTAAACCAATCCATACATTTTAAATACAATACTTGAGTTTTGAAAAGTTGAGACTTGTTCCACAGATTTTAGTGTGCTTTATTGAGATTTGAGATTCCAGTATTGCTTATTGAGATTCCAGTGTTCTTTATTGAGATTCCAGTGTTCTTTATTGAGATTCCAGTGTTCTTTATTGAGATTCCAGTGTTGTTTATTGAGATTCCAGTGTTGCTTATTGAGATTCCAGTGTTGTTTATTGAGATTCCAGTATTGCTTATTGAGATTCCAGTGTTCTTTATTGAGATTCCAGTATTGCTTATTGAGATTCCAGTGTTCTTTATTGAGATTCCAGTGTTGTTTATTGAGATTCCAGTGTTGTTTATTGTGATTCCAGTGTTGTTTATTGAGATTCCAGTGTTGCTTATTGAGATTCCAGTGTTGTTTATTGAGATTCCAGTGTTGTTTATTGAGATTCCAGTATTGCTGATTGAGATTCCAGTGTTGTTTAATGGCAAAATAACTTGTCTCCTATAATTTTACAGAATCTGGAAAATCAGAATCTGGAAAGTCAGTCCAAAAATAACTCTCTGCTAAAGAGAAGCAGCGTTTTGCTGGTGCTACTGAAGACATTATGTCTGATGTGGAGACAGAATCAGAGGAGATGGATTCCTTTTGAAGAACTTCCCCACCCTGACACTTCCTTGAGTTTGAGGGCCTGATTGCATCAGCAGACCGGAGAAGAAGGGCCTTTCGGGGAGAAAAAGCCCCTACCCAGAACATCTGATTATGCAATAGACCACAGACAATCACATGCACCTTAAGAGACGATTTTCACTGACTCTTCACACCTGCTTCTAAACTAAATTTTTGCACCTACTCTCACTCACCAACCAACTTACATATTCACAGCTTGAACATCACCCTCTTCTTCTAAATATTCTTATAAATGTGTTGATATTGTGTATTTTATTATAAATGTGTTGATATTGTGTATTTTCTTATAAATGTGAGGGCATTGTGTGTTTTTTTTAATAAATGTGTTGATATTGTGTCTTTTTTGATGGATATGTATTGCACTGTTGAGGAGAGCTTGCAATATTAGTTTTGTTTTATTTCCTTACTTAGTTTGATAAAAAAATGTCTTATGTTATACACTTTTTTTTTAAAAATGTTTATATTATTTCCTTAGAGATATTTTATTTAATAATTTGTTTGACTTTTTAACACTTGTTATTTTCTTTGGGGGGGGGGGGGGTTAATAATATATATTTTTGAATTTTTATTAACTATGTCTTGGCTCATCTTGTATACTTTATTTGCCAAATAAAATAATTATTTCATATTTTGTTCCGTTACAGTCTTATTCTAAAACGGATTAAATACATGTGTTCCTCATCAATGTACACACAATACCCCATAATGACATCACAATACCCCATAATGACATCACAATACCCCATAATGACATCACAATACCCCATAATGACATCACAATACCCCATAATGACAAAGTGAAAACAGGTACCTTATTTACATAATTATTCAGACCTTTTGCTATATGACTCGAAATTGAGCTCAGGTGCATCCTGTTTCCATTGATCATCATTGAAATGTTTCTACAACTTGATTGGAGTCCACCTGTGGTAAATTCAAATGATTGGACCTGATTTGGAAAGGCACACACCTGTTTATATAAGGTCCCACAGTTGACAGTGCATGTCAGAGCAAAAACCAAGCCATGAGGTCAAATTAATTGTCCATAGAGCTCCGAGACAGGATTGTGTCAAGGCACAGACCTGGGGAAGGGTACCAAAAAATGTCTGCAGCGTTGAAGGTCCCCAAGAACACAGTGGCCTTCATAATTTTTAAATGGAAGAAATTTGGAACCACCAAGATTCTTCCTAGAGCTGGCCGCCCGGGCAAATTGAGCAATCGGGGGAGAAGGGCCTTGGTCAGGGAGGTGACCAAGTACGTGAAGGTCACTCTGACAGAGCTCCAGAGTTCCTCTGTGGAGATGATAGAACCTTTGCAAAAATGTCCAAAAACCTGTTTTTGCAATGTCATTATGGGGTATTGTGTGTAAATTGATGAGGAAAAAACACAATTTAATCAAGGTGTAATCATTAGTTCAACAGTTGCAAACAAGAGTTTCTATTGGACAAATTCAGGTATGTTGATCCCCGTTTTGTTCCGTTTGCTTACGTTTAAGAATTTTTTCAACGGAATCAGCGGAATGAATACAACCCTGATCACCCGTTAACACAGTTCACTTTCATAGCAGCCATGTTGTATTCCTTCTCACATCAATGCGCTCTCCTCCTCTCACCTCTTCCCTTCACTTGTGGACTTCAATGCACAACGCATCAGCTGTATGTGACCAGGCGAAAAAAAACTTTAGAAGCCAAACCGCTACATACAGCCTATGTTGTTCTCGCCATGTTAGCTAAAGGAACGTCATAGTCACCTAATAGAACTAACAAGTTAGTAAACTCACTACAATCATGCAGCAACGTTACAGTGTACAGTCAGTAAGCAGTTAGGGAGGGGTTGTTGTCCTGGCACCACACGGCCAGGTCTCTGACCTCCTCCCTATAGGCTGTCTCATCGTTGTCGGTGATCAGGCCTACCACTGTTGTGTCATCTGCAAATGTAATGATGGTGCTGGAGTCGTTCCTGGCCGTGCAGTCATGAGTGAACAGGGAGTACAGGAGGGGACTGAGCACGCACCCCTGAGGGGCTCCAGTGTTGAGGATAAGCATGGCAGATGTGTTGCTACCTACCCTTACCAACTGGGGGCGGCCCGTCAGGAAGTCCAAGATCCAGTTGCAGAGGGAGGTGTTGAGCTCCTTAGCTTAGTGATGAGCTTTGTGGACACTATGGTGTTGAACCCTGAGCTGTATTCAATGAATAGCATTCTCACATAGGTGTTCCTTTTTTCCAGGTGGGAATGGGCAGTGTGGAGTGCATGAGAGATTGCATCATCTGTGGATCTGTTGGGGCGGTATGCAAATTAGAGTGGGTCTAGGGTTTCTGGGGTGATTGTGTTGATGTGAGCCATGACCAGCCTTTTAAAGCACTTCGGGACGGGTCGGTAGTCATTTAGGCAGGTTACCTTAGTGTTCTTGGGCACATGGACTATGGTGGTCTGCCTTGTACTGAGGAGTGCCTTCCGTCTCGCCACTCTACCATAAAGGCCTGATTGGTTGAGTGATTGGTGGAGTGCCGCAGAGATGGTTGTCCTTCTGGAAAGTTCTCCCATCTACACAGAGGAACTCTGGAGCTTTGTCAGTGAACATCGGGTTCTTGTTCACCTCCCTGACCAAGGCTTTTGTCCCCCGATGGCCGGGCGGCCAGCTCTACGAAGAGGCTTGGTGGAATGATTGAGGACACTGTTCTTAGGGACCTTCAATGCTACATAAATGTTTTGGTACCCTTATCCAGATCTGAGCCTTGTCCAATCATTTTGAATTTACCCCAGGTGGACTCCAATCAAGTTATAGAAACATCTCAAGGATGATCAATAGAAACAGGATGCACCTGAGCTCAATTTCAATTCTCATAGCAAAGGGTCTGAATACTTATGTAAATAAGGTAATACTTATGTAAATGCTGTATTTCTGTTTATGTTTTGTATTTTTTTGTGGCAAAAATAATCACTTTGTTATTATGGGGTATTGTGTGTAGATTGCTGAGGATTATTATTTTTTAATCCATTTTAGACAAGTCTGTAACGTAACAAAATGTGGAAAAGTCAAGGGGTCTGAATACTTTCCGAAGGCACTGTAATTATAAATATGGCATCAAAATGTTGAGAATCGGATCTCCACCCTAGCTGATCATTGTATGCAGCTTGTTCTGATCGTAGAGTAATGAAACAGGCAGGGAAATTGAGCTTGTCTGTGGTGGTCGGTGAACCCTCAACCTTCTGGCTCGTAGCCACAAAAGCATGCTGAAGTGGCAATGTCGATATCCACATTTATAAACACAGGGTCGCTCCAGTTATTGTAGTTGTGGTCGTAAACATTATTTTTAGTTAATTATATGACAGGGAGGGTGTTCAATTTATTTTACAGTACAAGGGGAGGGTCATGTGAAAATATGTGTAACTTTGGGGGATGGGGGGGTGCATTTGTTTTTGGATGACACCTTGAGTTGGACCAGCCCCTCCCCCACGGTAAATTTCGATCTGTCCCTTATGTTTAACCTTTATTTAAAGAGGCAAGTCAGTTAAGAACTAAATCTTATTTTACAATGAGGGCCTACCCCAGCCAAACCCTCCCCTAACCTGGACGACTCTGGGCCAATTGTGTGCCGCCCTATGGGCCTCCCGATCACAGCCGGTTGTGATACAGCCCGTGATCGAACCAGGGTCTGTAATGTCAAACTCAAAACTACTGGGGAAAAGAATGGCCTTCTCTGAGGACAACAAATTAGTATATTCTATAGAATCTATTATATTCTATTCCTTGTGGTTCCCGAGTCAATTTGGGTTAAAAACGGAGTAAAAATCCCATAGCATCTTGACTTCTAGCATCTTGATAAGATAGGTGTGCATCCTCCAGGCCGAACCGAGAGACATCATCGTCACGTGTCCACAGGCACACTGCGTAATGTGACGCTCCATAGTGGAATTGGTTTTATTATTGCTTCAAACAGTTCAAAAACCAGATGGAGGAGACACGAATTGTCGCCAAGGTCAAATCAAGAAAAAACCGAATAGGACATCCACATCCGTGCATCCAAAGACGGAGCAAAGTAGAATACTTCCTCAATCACTGACCTGATCACCAAATACGTTTGATACCTGGCATGAAAGACGCAGACGCGCATCGTAGGCCCATTATCGAACTAAATATTGTAGACCACACCGCAACCTATATGCTATGAGGGCTCATCTCGCACCGAAAAGGGCGAACGGTTTCTATAGGCAAACCAACAGTATAAAATAGCCTAATGCAACAATCATGCAGAAATGCCAACACGTATTATAGACATATTTGACAGGGTGAGAAATAACGGTTAATTTCCATTGACTATAACAATGATCTCATTATTGCAGCCTATAGATATGTCATGATGCAATCGAATAACGCTGATGGAAATAAGAATCGTAAAGGCTCAATGCCATTCTTACCTTATTCGCAGTTGAACAACAGTCTATATTTAAATCCCCACGTTCAGTAAGGCAAATATTCACCCATCTCTCCTCTGTGCGCACTGAGATGCGAAATCACCGAGAGCTCCTTGATGGAAATTGACATGCGGTGAGGCGCGTAAAGTCTGACGCAAACAGACATCCACCGGTTCTCATTGGCAAGTTTAGCGGCTAATAACGGTCACTTTTACACACATTAACGACCATTTATTTTATTACTTAATCAATACAACAATGGTATTGTCTATATTATCACAGTGATAATATAGACACTGCGGGTTTATTCCACGTGGCTGATGTTGGTGGCACAACTCCCACGTATTTAGGGATTACTATGGGGAAGGTTTTTTCCATCACGATGAAACCTGACGCAGGTTTGAGTCATCCTAACTTCTTACGTCAGCAGATGTTTACAAACCTATTTTAAAGCATCTGACTGCAGTATATTCGGTCCTGTGGGAAAATAACAACACAGGTGTTCTGTGTAACCCGCGTGAGTGCTTTCATTGACTAAAAGAGATGATGCCATGTTGTTCGAAGCAGGCATCAAATTGTTTTGTCACAGCTGGTTGAAGTGGAGCAAAACACGCCTTATGATCACAGCTGGTTGAAGTGGAGCAAAACACGCCTTATGATCACAGGTGCAGGGGTCAACCAACATTACGCTATGCTATATGATACTCATTTGGTGTGTGATTTAGCACCCCATCAAACACGTTTGACAGAAAGACATCACATGCTCAATTGGCGCCTGTAAATATGTAATAGGACATTTGCATATCCAAACAGTGTATTTTGTCCAATTACACCTAGCTGTAGGGCGTTGTCTTCTGACAAAGAAACATTCAAATTAATGAGCAAATATATTGTTCACATCATCGTTATTACTGGTAATTGCACGTTATAGATATGGTTACTGTATAGTGAGACATCACTGCCATTTTAAACATGCTGTGGCATACCATGATGTGTTGTATTTCTGTGTAATATGTTGTCGCAACAACATCACATGTGTCTTTCGGGCTATTTCTTTATTGCCTCCACTGTCCTCCTGAGTTATTTTGACCATCCATTTTATGGCACAGTCATTTTTCTTTTTTTTGACATCAGGGATTTATTCTGACCTTGGCCCTATCTATCTAGCCCTGCTCTGTTGAGACTATTTATTACACTGTATATGGCATGTTACAGCCCCGCTCTGTTGAGACCAGTGGAGGCTCCTCAGAGGAGGAAGGGAGGACCATCCTCCTCAGTGAATTTCATAAAACACTTTTTAGATTAAACTATGCTAAATATAAAAACTTGTCACCAAATAATTTATTAAAAACACACTATTATGCAAATAAGGTTTACAGTAGCCTCCGCAGCATTCTGTTGGGGTAGCACCATGGTGTAGCCGGAGGACAGCTAGCTTCCGTCCTCCTCTGGGTACATTGACATCAATACAAAACCTAGGAGGCTCATGGTTCTCACCCCCTTCCATAGACTTACACGGTAATTATGTCAACTTCCGGAGGACATCCTCCAACCTATCAGAGCTCTTGCAGCATGAACTGACATGTTGTCCACCCAATCAAAGGATCAGAGAATGAATCGAGTTCTGAAAGCATAAGCTACAGATAGCTAGCACTCAGTGCATAAAATATGGTGAGTAGTTGACGCAAAGAGAGAGAAAGACAATAGTTGAACAGTTTTGAACAAATTAATTTCTTCCAAAATGAAGGAGAAGCAAGAGTGTCATTTTTTTTAAACTTTCAGTTTCACCTACTTAGCTAACAAATGCAGCTAGCTAGTTTAGCCTACTGAAACACCCTGCTCAAACAGAGGGATGCTATGTTAGCTAGCTGGCTATGACTATCCAACACAACACTGGAACTCTTCCAAGTCAAGGTAAACGTTTGGTGAGGAGGATGGTCCTCCCCTTCATCCTGTGAGGAGGCTCCACTGGTGTATTATGGGTAAACACCTGAAACGTAAATCCATTCTCCTACTGTCTTTTCTCTTTCTTCGGAGATAACAAACACAGAGGGCCTTTTGTAGGGCATCCTCTGGATATCCTACCCGCTACAACCGTATCGCTGGGTACCCCAACCCCTAGGCAGGCAGCAGTGTGTGAGACAGCAGCCGTAAAAACTTCAAACAGTCTGGATATCCCCAGTTTAGAACAGTGGAAGTTTGACTGCTGTCCTAAGCAGATGTGTTGTCGAATGACTAAAACAAGTTCAACTGGGCTGAAAGATTAGGGAGATGTTAAGAGGTTAAACTGTCACATCCTGACCTTAGTTCCTTTTTTATGTCTCTATTTTAGGTTGGTCAGGGCGTGAGTTGGGGTGGGCGTTCTATGTGTTGTTCTATGTTTTTCTATTTCTGTGTTTGGCCTGGTATAGTTCCCAATCAGAGGCAGCTGTTTATCGTTGTTTCTGACTGAGAACCATACTTAGGCAGCCTGTTTTCCCACTATGATTTGTGGGTAGTTGTTTTCTGTCTCTGTGTCTGTGTCTGCACCAGACAGAACTGTTTAGTTTTCGTTCGTTCTCCTTGTTATTTTGTTTTTTGTGTTCAGTTTAAATAAATATTAACATGGACGCGTACCACGCTGCAAATTGGTCCGATCCTTCCTACTCCACCTCAGAAGAGGAGGAAAACCGTTACATGAACCATGTACTACTATTAGAGCTGATGACGGGAGAGAACGCATTCCTGAAGAATATAAATAGATCACACATTATTACATTTCAGATGCTAAATTTAGACGTTATTAATGAGTGTTTTTCCAGGAACAATGCGGTACAGTTAATATGCTGTTTATTGCAGCAAAAACATTCATGCAAATCCAGGAGCAAAGGTCAAAATGAAGGCTGTAGGCTGCGGATGTGTCACGGTCGTGTATTTACGCATTCAGTCTAGTCTATGTCTGTCAGTATCAGAACGTGTGAAATGCTGCGTGTTTGGTTTTGTGAAAGAGAGGAGGTGTTGCTGATTAAGACCCTGTCATCTCTGATGATGGGTTGGCTTGTCTATGCTTATCTCTCTCTATCTCGCTCTGTCTCTGTCTCTCTCTCTGTCTCTGTCTATCTCGCTCTGTCTCTCTCTCGCTCTGTCTCTCTCTCTTTTTCTCTCTCTCGCTCTGTCTCTCTCTCTTGCTCTGTCTCTGTCTCTCTCTCTTGCTCTGTCTCTCTCTCTCCATCTCTCTGTCTCTCTCTCCCCCTCTCTCTCTCTCTCTCTCTCTCTCTCTTCCTCTCTACCCTCCTCCCTCACTCCCTGCCCTCCTCCCCCTACCCTCAGAAGCTAGAGCTGGAAGCATGGTGGAGCATCCTCAGCCTATAGCATGGTGGAGCATCCTCAGCCTATAGCATGGTGGAGCATCCTCAGCCTATAGCATGGTGGAGCATCCTCAGCCTATAGCATGGTGGAACATCCTCAGCCTATAGCATGGTGGAGCATCCTCAGCCTACAGCATGGTGGAGCATCCTCAGCCTATAGCATGGTGGAGCATCCTCAGCCTATAGCATGGTGGAACATCCTCAGCCTATAGCATGGTGGAGCATCCTCAGCCTATAGCATGGTGGAGCATCCTCAGCCTATAGCATAGTGGAGCATCCTCAGCCTATAGCATGGTGGAGCATCCTCAGCCTATAGCATGGTGGAGCATCCTCAGCCTATAGCATGGTGGAGCATCCTCAGCCTATAGCATGGTGGAACATCCTCAGCCTATAGCATGGTGGAACATCCTCAGCCTATAGCATAGTGGAGCATCCTCAGCCTATAGCATGGTGGAGCATCCTCAGCCTATAGCATGGTGGAGCATCCTCAGCCTGTAGCATGGTGGCGCATCCTCAGCCTATAGCATAGTGGAGCATCCTCAGCCTATAGCATGGTGGAGCATCCTAAGCCTGTAGCATGGTGGAGCATCCTCAGCCTATAGCATAGTGGAGCATCCTCAGCCTATAGCATGGTGGAGCATCCTCAGCCTGTAGCATGGTGGCGCATCCTCAGCCTATAGCATAGTGGAGCATCCTCAGCCTATAGCATGGTGGAACATCCTCAGCCTATAGCATGGTGGAACATCCTCAGCCTATAGCATAGTGGAGCATCCTCAGCCTATAGCATGGTGGAGCATCCTAAGCCTGTAGCATGGTGGAGCATCCTCAGCCTATAGCATGGTGGAGCATCCTCAGCCTATAGCATAGTGGAGCATCCTCAGCCTATAGCATGGTGGAGCATCCTCAGCCTATAGCATGGTGGAGCATCCTCAGCCAATAGCATGGTGGAGCATCCTCAGCCTATAGCATGGTGGAGCATACTCAGCCAATAGCATGGTGGAGCATACTTAGCCTATAGCATGGTGGATGTGTGTGTCATAGCCCTTTATTATCCTCTGTGCATCACGAGGCAATGTGTGAATGAACACACACACACACACAAACACAATACACACACACACACACACAAATACAATACACACACACACACACAATACACAGTAAGCTTGCTGCGGTATGCCTGCCTGTCCGCCCGCCCGCACGCCCGCCTGCCTCCTTCCATTCACTCATGTGGCTCACTTTCCAAGGGCTCGGCTGCTGGGATCAGTCGCTATGGCAACCGTAGATCAAAGGATAGTCACTAACTGTGTTCTAACACCTTCGCAGCTTATGGCCTCTGGGCTTAATGCAGCGAGGCTGTGAATGAATGTCCAGCCATGAGTAAATCCTGGAGATACCAGAGAAAGATGACAGGCATTTCAGACTAACATGTCTGCTACGGGGGGGGGGGGGTTAAAAACAGGGTGGGCAGGGTGGAGATTATAACAGAACATGGTCAAGATGTCAAAAAATTATATATATATATTTTTTTACATGACACGGGCAATAACTCTGCTTCAGTAATACTCTTCCTCCATTGCCAGCGTTGGGTTTAGCCTTCATCATCCTCAGACACAACAAGATGGTGTCATTTTTCCTGCAGGAATATTAATATAAAGCCAACTGGCATTTACTCCTGAGGTGCTGACTTGCTGCACCCTCGACAACTACTGTGATTATTATTTGACCCTGCTGGTCATTTATGAACATTTGAACATCTTGGCCATGTTCTGTTATAATCTCCACCCGGCACAGCCAGAAGAGGACTGGCCACCCCTCATAGCCTGGTTCCTCTCTAGGTTTCTTCCTAGGTTTTGGCCTTTCTAGGGAGTTTTTCCTAGCCACCGTGCTTCTACAGCTGCATTGCTTGCTGTTTGGGGTTTTAGGCTGGGTTTCTGTACAGCACTTTGAGATATCAGCTGATGTATACAGCTGATAAATACATTTGATTTGATTAGATTATAATTCTTGCAACAACAACAACAACAACAAAAAACATGAAAGTCTAGGTAAATATAAATGTTTTATTTCAAATATGATCAAATCTACATAATAAACCTAATAAACCACAATCCGGTCATCAGACATGCGCAAACACAGTGGACATCAGATTGAGATTTCTCCAGAGAAGCAGCATGGCATCCATAGATAATAAAGTGGCGGTCCGTATGCTGGTTTGACCATGACGCCTGCCTGACCTGCTAATGCAGTAATAACGGTCGATAAATTCAGACAGATTACAAGGAATAAACACCAAAGACATTAAAGGGAGCATGCATACCCTAGGCTGAATCACAACAGGCCATGATTGGGAGCCCCGTGGGTGCGGTGCACAATTGGCCCCAACGTCGTCCGGGTTAGGGGAGGATTTGGCCGTAATTTTGAATAATACTTTTTTCTCAACTGACTTTCCTAGTTAAATAAAGGTTAAATAAATATATATATATATATTTTTTATAAAGAAATACAAAAATCTTCCACACACTGTTAAAAGCAGAAGCTCTACTGATGCAGTCATGTGAGTGTAATAAGAATGTTACGTTCCCCTGTTTCTGTGTTGTGGGTTTGTGTATATGTCACGCCCTGACCTTAGTTATCCTTGTTTTCTTTATTATGTTGGTTAGGTCAGGGTGTGACAAGGGTGGTTTGTTTAGTTTTGTATTGTCTAGGGTTTTTTTTCTAGTCTAGGTGTTTAAATGTCTATGGTTGCCTAGATTGGTTCTCAATCAGAGGCAGCTGTTTATCGTTGTCTCTGATTGGGGACCATATTTAGGTAGCCATATTCCTTGGGTTATTTTGTGGGTTGTTATTCTATGTTTAGTTGCCTGTTCTGCACTAGCCATATTGCGTCACGGTTCGTTTAGTTAGTTTTGTTCAGTGTTCGTTCTTCTATTAAATAAGTATGTTCGCTTACCACCCTGAGCCTTGGTCTCCTCTTTATGACGACCGTGACAGTATATGTACGTGTGTATTTCAGGAAATGGCTTCCTGGATTCCCCCAAGCTGCTGATTGGTCGGCCCCAATGCAGATTGGAGCTCTGATCCCGCCCTCTCGTTAAGGGATACAGCTGTCGGCAATTACAAACTCCTTCTGCAGCTGGATAAATGCCAGTGTTCCTTTATCAGGAGACAGAGCTTCTTTGTATGTCCTGTGTTTCGTTGTTGGTCTGTATAAGATTGTAAAGGGTTTTGTAGCCGGTCCTGCTGAGGTATGTGTGTGCCAAAAGGACTGTTTTTGATTATTCAAATTGTTCACTTTAAGTTTGTATTATTCTATTTGTTCCCAGAGGGGGAAGGGGAAGGCACCTTGGGAGTGTTTAGGCAAGAGGCCTGCGGGCATACATATACCCACCCGTAGTATGTACTCCGTCACACTAGGTAAGACCTGGGCGAACCACCCCCTGTATTTTGTTTAGCGCGCTTGGTGGCGTTAAGGTAAGTAAATAGTGGGTAGGCAGAAAAGGTAGGAAAGGGGCTCTAAATTTTACTTGCTTTGCTTCCGTCCAGCCCCTTTTCCCCACGTTTACTGTGTAAAGGAAATAAATTCCCTGTAAACGGTAATATTCTCTGCCTCTGTCATCCTTACCTGCACCTACAATCACATACCTCTTTCACTCCACGGGGAGTTGAGTGTAGCAGGGTGCTGTGTTCCCTCCAAGAGGCTTGTGTAACAAAGCACATGAATTCAGCTCTGTCCCATCAGACCTATAATAATAGGTTCATATTGACACTGAAGCCCATTGGAGAGAGTGTTAACAGAACCATAGGTCACAAACCAATTGGTTCCCTGTTCCCTTCATTGGTTCCCTGTTCCCTTCATTGGTTCCCTGCTCCCTTCATTGGTTCCCTGCTCCCTTCATTGGTTCCCTGCTCCCTTCATTGGTTCCCTGCTCCCTTCATTGGCTCCCTGCTCCCTTCATTGGTTCCCTGTTCCCTTCATTGGTTCCCTGTTCCCTTCATTGGTTCCCTGCTCCCTTCATTGGTTCCCTGTTCCCTTCATTGGTTCCCTGTTCCCTTCATAGTGCCATTTAGGACACACACAGTTTACAATCTTTTGTTTTTTTAAATGTATTAAACCTTCATTTAACGAGGCAAGTCAGTTAAGAATAAATTCTTATTTACAACGACGGCCTACCCAGACCAAACCCTCTAACCCAGACGACACTGGGCCAATTGTGCGCCGCCTTATGGGACTCCTAAATCACGGCCGGTTGTGATATAGCCCGGAATCGAACCAGTAGTGACGCCTCTAGCGCTGAGATGCAGTGCCTTAGACAGCTGCGTCACTGGGGAGGTAACGGGGCATAGAGTCGGGAGCTGATTTACAATCAAGCTATTACAGTGAATACTTCTGATCCCAATCGCTGGCATTCACAACAGAAGAGGTGGAGTGTTGTCGAGCTGTTAAAGAGAGGTAAGAGGAGGAAGCCTCTCACCACATCCATACACTGTACTCCTGACAGAGAGCACCGTGTCCATCACCTAGTGATGTCACTAGCCCTTATCTTCAGCTTCAAGAGAGTAGTGGAGGGGCTGGTTGCCTGGTCACACAGACGGGCTGAACCACCACTTCCATGTCTCATGGGTTTGAGTGTGTGTGTGTGTGTGTGTGTACAACAATCTACCATTGATAATTCAGTCCACCCCGCACCCTGTTCTCCCCCGGGAATGGAATGGTGCAGTCCTAACACTGTCAATGCCCCCACACACACACATCGGGTTCTGACGCAGAGGTTTGAGAGGATGGGGGGGTAAGGCAAGATAACAGTCCCTTAACTACCTCCTCTACCTCCTCCTTTAGCCTAATAGAGAGACTGAACAAAATACAAAGCCAAGGGCAGACTCACACGTGCACGTGCACACCCACACACACCACTCCAGACTCCCTCCCTATATCTTTCCCATCATACTGCAATTCTAGCAAAAAAATCATTGAACATGGTGACTGTGAGAAAATCACTGTCTCTTTATTATCTTCAACATTCAGCCCCTCTCCTTTCCATCTGCTAATAGTCTAGTCCTGCTTAGAGAAGCCTTGTTAACTCACTGACAAACTCTCCCCCCCCCCCCCCTCTATCTGCCTCTCCCCCTCTCTCTGCCGCCTCCTTTCCCCTTCTATCCTCTCTCTCTCTCTCTCCCCCTTTCTTTCCCCCTCTCTCTCCATCTTTCTCCCCCCATCTCTCTCCCCCCTCTCTCTCCATGTCTCTCCCCCTCTCTCTGCCACTTCCTTTCCCCTTCTATCCTCTCACTCTCTCTCTCCCCATCTTTCTCCCCCCCCCCCCCCTCTCTCCCTCTCAATTCAATTCAAGGGGCTTTATTGGCATGGTAAACACATGTTAACATTGCCTAAGCAAGTGAAGTAGACAATATTCAAAAGTGAAATAAACAATAAAAATCAACAGTAAACATTACACTCACAGAAGCTCCAAAAGAATAAAGACATTGCAAATGTCATTTTGTCTATATAGAGTGTTGTAATTATGTGCAAATGGTTAAAGTACAAAAGGGAAAATAAATAGAAGGGCAATGGGTTCTATAACTGATTCAAGTATTCTTAGCCAGATCCTAATTGGTATGTCGAATTTTACGTTCCGTTTGATGGCATAGAATGTCCTGCTTGCCTTGTCTCTCAGATCGTTCGCAGCTTTGTGGAAGTTACCTGTGGCGCTGATGTTAAGGCCAAGGTATGTATAGTTGTTTGTGTGCTCTAGGGCAACGGTGTCTAGATGGAATTTGTATTTGTGGTCCTGGCGGCTGGACCTTTTTCAGAACACCATTATTTTGGTCTTACTGAGATTTACTGTCAGGGCCCAGTTCTGGCAGAATCTGTGCAGAACATCTAGGTGCTGCTGTAGACCCTCCTTGGTTGGTGACAGAAGCACCAGATCATCAGCAAACAGTAGACATTTGACTTCAGATTCTAGTAGGGTGAGGCCGGGTGCTGCAGACTGTTCTAGTGCCCTCGCCAATTCGCTGATATAAAGTTGAAGTCGTAAGTTTACATACACTTAAGTTGGAGTCATTAAAACTATTTTTACAACCACCCCACAAATGTCTTGTTAATTAACAAACTATAGATTTGGCAAGTCGGTTAGGATATCTACTTCGTGCATGACACAAGTCATTTTTCCAACAATTGTTTACAGACAGATTATTTCACTTATAATTCACTGTATCACAATTCCAATGGGTCAGAAGTTTACATACACTAAGTTGACTGTGCATTTAAACCGTTTGAAAAATTTAGAAAATTATGTCATGCCTTTAGAAGCTTCTGATAGGCTAATTGACATTGTTTGAGTCAACAACGATGAGACGGCCTACAGGGAGGAGGTGAGGGCCCTCGGAGTGTGGTGTCAGGAAAACAACCTCACACTCAACGTCAACAAAACTAAGGAGATGATTGTGGACTTCAGGAAACAGCAGAGGGAACACCCCCCTATCCACATCGATGGAACAGTAGTGGAGAGGGTAGCAAGTTTTAAGTTCCTCGGCATACACATCACAGACAAACTGAATTGGTCCACTCACACAGACAGCATCGTGAAGAAGGCGCAGCAGCGCCTCTTCAACCTCAGGAGGCTGAAGAAATTCGGCTTGTCACCAAAAGCACTCACAAACTTCTACAGATGCACAATCGAGAGCATCCTGGCGGGCTGTATCACCGCCTGGTATGGCAACTGCACCGCCCTCAACCGTAAGGCTCTCCAGAGGGTAGTGAGGTCTGCACAACGCATCACCGGGGGCAAACTACCTGCCCTCCAGGACACCTACACCACCCGATGTCACAGGAAGGCCATAAAGATCATCAAGGACATCAACCACCCGAGCCACTGCCTGTTCACCCCGCTATCATCCAGAAGGCGAGGTCAGTACAGGTGCATCAAAGCTGGGACCGAGAGACTGAAAAACAGCTTCTATCTCAAGGCCATCAGACTGTTAAACAGCCACCACTAACACTGAGTGGCTGCTGCCAACACACTGACACTGACTCAACTCCAGCCACTTTAATAATGGGAATTGATGGGAAATGATGTAAATATATCACTAGCCACTTTAAACAATGCTACCTTATATAAATGTTACTTACCCTACATTATTCATCTCATACGCATACGTATATACTGTACTCTATATCATCGACGGTATCCTTATGTAATACATGTATCACTAGCCACTTTATACTATACTATGCCACTTTGTTTACATACTCATCTCATTGTACATACTGTACCCGATACCATCTACTGTATCTTGCCTATGCTGCTCTGTACCATCACTCATTCATATATCCTTATGTACATATTCTTTATCCCCTTACACTGTGTACAAGACAGTAGTTTTGGAATTGTTAGTTAGATTACTTGTTATTACTGCATTGTCGGAACTAGAAGCACAAGCATTTCGCTACACTCGCATTAACATCTGCTAACCATGTGTATGTGACAAATAAAATTTGATTTGATTTGATTTGATTTGATTACCTGTGGACGTATTTCGAGGCCAACCTTCAAACTCAGTGCCTCTTTGCTTGACATCATGGGTTAATCAAAATGGACAATGACACCAGGTATACTTCCAAAGTTGTGACAAAATGGCTTAAGGACAACAAAGTTAAGGTATTGGAGTGGCCGTCACAAAGCCTGACCTCAATCCTATAGAAAATGTGTGGGCAGAACTGAAAAAGCGTGTGCGAGCAAGGTCTACAAACCTGACTCAGTTACACCAGCTCTATCAGAAGGAATGGTCCAAAATTCACACAACTTATTGTGGGAAGCTTGTGGAAGGCTATCCGAAACGTTTGACCCAAGTTAAACAATTTAAAGGCAATGTTACCAAATACTAATTGAGCGTATGTAAACTTCTGACCCATTGGAAATGTGATGAAATAAAGAAAAGCTGAAATATTATTATTCTGACATTTCACATTCTTAAAATAAAGTGGTGATCATAACTGACCTAAGACAGGGAATTTTTACTAGGATTAAATGTCAAGAATTGTGAAAAACTGAGTTTAAATGTAATTGGCTAAGGTGTATGTAAACTTCTGACTTCAACTGTATATGTTGAAGATGGTGGGGCTTAAGCTGCATCCTTGTCTCACCCCATGGCCCTGTGGGGAATGAAATGTGTGTTTTTTGCCAATTTTCACCGCACACTTGTTTTTAGTGTGTTAGTGTACACATAATGTTGTATGGTTTTCCCCAACACCACTTTCCATACATTTGTATAGCAAACCCTCATGCCAAATTGAGTTTAAGGCTTTTTTTTAAATCAACAAAGCATGAGAAGAATTTGCCTTTGTTTTGTTTGTTTGTCTGTCAATTACAGTGTGCAGGATGAATACGTGGTCTGTCGTACGATAATTTGGTAAAAAAGCCAAATTGACATTTACTCGGTACATTGTTTTCACTGAGTAAATTTAAAAGTCTGCTGTTAATGTAAATGATAAAGGATTTTCCCAAGATTGCTGTTGACGCATATCCCACGGTAGTTATGGGGGTCAAAATTGTCTCCACTTTTGTGGATTGGGGTGATCAGTCTTTGGTTCCAAATATTGGTCAATGACCTGAAGAGAGCTGGGACCACAGTCTCAAAGAAAACCATTAGTAACACACTACGTCGTCATGGATTAAAATCCTGCAGCACACGCAAGGTCCCCCTGCTCAAGCCAGCGCATGTCCAGGCCCGTCTGAAGTTTGCCAATGACCATCTGGATGATCCAGAGGAGGAATGGGAGAAGGTCATGTGGTCTGATGAGACAAAAATATAGCTTTTTGGTCTAAACTCCACTCGCCGTGTTTGGAGGAAGAAGAAGGATGAGTACAACCCCAAGAACACCATCCCAACCGTGAAGCATGGAGATGGAAACATAATTCTTTGGGGATGCTTTTCTGGAAAGGGGACAGGACGACTGCACCGTATTGAGGGGAGGATAGATGGGGCCATGTATCGCGAGATCTTGGCCAACAACCTCCTTCCATCAGTCAGAGCATTGAAGTTGTGTCGTGGCTGAGTCTTCCAGTGTGACAACGACCCGAAACACACAGCCAGGGCAACTAAGGAGAGGCTCCTTAAGAAGCATCTCAAGGTCCTGGAGTGGCCTAGCCAGTCTCCAGTCCTGAACCCAATAGAAAATCTTTAGAGGGAGCCTAAAGTCCATATTGCCCAGCGACAGCCCCGAAACCTGAAGGATCTGGAGAAGGTCTGTATGGAGGAGTGGGCCAAAATCCCTGCTGCAGTGTGTGCAAACCTGGTCAAGAACTATAGGAAACGTATGATCTCTGTAATTGCAAACAAAGGTTTCTGTACCAAATATTAACTTCTGCTTTTCTGGTGTATGAAATACTTATGTCAAGGGCCTCCCGGGTGGCGCAGTGGTTAAGGGCGCTGTACTGCAGCGCCAGCTGTGCCATCAGAGTCCTGGGTTCGCGCCCAGGCTCTGTCGTAACCGGCCGCGACCGGGAGGCCTTCGTCTCTCCCGAGCCTGTACGGGAGTTGTAGCGATGAGACAAGATAGTAGCTACTACAACAATTGAATACTACGAAATTGGGGAGAAAAAGGGGTAAAATTCAAAAAAAAAAAAAAAGAAATACTTATGTCATGCAATAAAATGCTAATGAATTACTTAAAAATCATACAATATGATTTTTCTGGATTTTTGTTTTAGATTCCGTCTCTCACAGTTGAAGTGTACCTATGATATAAATTACAGACATGCTTTGTAAGTAGGAAAACCTGCAAAATCGGCAGTGTATCAAATAATTGTTCTCCACACTCCCCACTGAGCTCTACCATCTGCCTCCTATGTCTGCATTTGGGTCTTGCCTTGTGCCCTTATAGACTCAGTCCTCATTGTCTAGCATCCTGAGTTTCCCCCCTCTTAGCAGAGGGGTAGTGTGCTAATATAGCACTGTGCCATGCCAGGGGATTGTCTGTGCTGAAGACGAGGTTGCTGATGTTCCCATTTTTTTAATAGTCAGCAAAAAGTGTCTCTTTATTTCCCATAACTTCTTTTGGAGACTGGTTTTTGTTGAGAATTTCGGATGACTGACATGTCCAAAGTAAACTGCATGTTAATCAGGCTCGGAAGCTAGGACAAATACAAATACTTGGTAGAATTGGATGGTAAACACTCTGTGTTTCTAAAATTGTTAAAATAATGTCTGTGAGTATAACAGAACTGATATGGCAGGCAAAAATCTGAGGAACATCCATCCGGTAATTGTTTTTTTTTAGGTCACAGGCCATTTCAGTGCTAGCCTATGGGAAATACAAATAGATAGGACCCATATTGCAGTTCCTATGGCTTCCACTAGATGTCAACAGTCTTTAGAAAGGGTTTCAGGCTTGTTTTTGAAAAATGAGCAAGTAGTTGGAAAAACTACAAGGTGTCTCTCATTAGAAAAGTAGTCTGAGGTGTGCGCTCTTCGTTATTTTATCTTCCCTGTTGAACATCTGTCTTACATATTAGTGTTTATTTAGATATTAGAGTACCTGCGGATTAATTAGAAACATCGTTTGACTTGTTTGGACAAACTTTACCGGTAACTTTTTGGATTAGTTTGTATGCATGTTGAACGAGTGGATTACTGAGATCATTGGCCCCAACTAAACACACTTTTTTGGATATAAAGAAGGACTTTATCAAAACAAATCAACCATTTATTGTTTAGCTGGGACCCTTGGGATTGCAAACAGCGGAAGATCTTCAAAGGCAAGTGATTTATTTAATCGCTATTTGTGATTTTGTGACGCCTGTGCTGGTTGAAAAAGTATTTTGAAGTGGGGCGCTGTCCTCAGATAATCGCATGGTATGCTTTCGCCGTAAAGCCTTTTTGAAATCCGACAATGCGGTTTACAAGAAGTTAAGCTTTTAAATGATGTATGACACTTGTATTTTAATGAATGTTTAAATGAATTTTGCGCTGAGGGGAGGGGAGGGGAGAGGAGAGGAGAGGGTTGGAGGGTGGGGAGAGGAGAGGAGAGGAGAGGACAAATAGTGTCTGAAGTCTCGTAGGTGTCCCGTTAGTGGTTCATGCGCTCAAACAGGGAAGGAGTTTAATTTTGTGCTCTTTTCTTGTCTTGTCATTTTTTACATACACGGGGTACTGTATTCCAATTACCTCTGAACAGTGGGGGCAGCTTCTAAGGCCTCTCCATTTGGTTGGAGTAGACTGCGACTCTCCTGCCCTTGTTGGGCTCAGGGGCTTTGACATCTCTCACTTGACACGTCAGTGATAATTGAAGTTGCATCAAGCTTGGTAGCCTTAATTTAGCATTCAGTCCTTATAAAATAAAATATATCATTGTTATGCATTTTTCTCCCTGGCTTTTGGAAATAAAATATAGCTTCAGACCAAACATTACTCACTCAGTTCCAGGTTGGATGGTGTTTTCAGGTTTCTGTTTAGTTTTGGAATAATAATCTTTGGTAGTTGTAAGCCTTCCAGGTGATTCTGTAATTCCATCCAAAATCAGGTTGTAGGATGAGTTTTGATTTGGAAGAAAGGTTATGTTGTAGAGGGTAGCATCCTGTACATGTCCCTGACAAAAAAATCCAAGTTAATCTAACTCTAAATCAATATTTTTTTAAGAACATGCTGAAAAATGTAGGAGCTCATCTGCTCATAACCTCTCTCTCTCCTCTCTCCCTCCTCGCCCCTCTCTCCTTCTTTCTCCTCCTCTCGCTCTCCCCCTCTCTCTCCCCACCTCTCTCTCTCTCTCTGCCTCCCTCTCCGCCGCCACAGACACAAGATGTCATGACCACATTGTGATAGACATGAGCCCTGCTGCAGTATTGACATCAGTGATAAATGATGATGTGGTGTCCTAAAATTGATGACAGTGTTTCTACTGGCTCACACACTTAATCACTGCGGCATAGTGTCAAGGTGACAGCACTGAGTCATCATGACATAGATAACACACAGTAGGCAGTGCGGGGAGTAAGCGCGATCGTAGGGAAGGAACAGGCAAGATGTCTTGCTATTGAATTAGTCTCTTGTGACAGACTGCTAACATAAGCACACAGGATTCCGGGATGAATATAGCATAGAGGTATGAGGCTGTAGGCTGAGGCTATGCAGGAGCAGGATAATACATGGCAATACATCACTGAGTCATTCAGGGGAGACGTCAGCATGTTTGGGGCCCAGAAGACAGAATATATCAGAGACCCGCCTGACAGTGAATACACTTTTGTACACTGTATGGTCTATTAGAAGTTACAGGTTGTCCCTGACAACAGAGAGAGAGAGAGGGAGAAATAGAAAAGACCGAGTTACCTCATTACTCAGGATTCTAGAATTCTGGCTGCCATTCAGTCCTGTGAGGGTTGGAGGATGGGGTAAGGAAAGGAGAGGAGCATGGGTTAAGGAGAGGAGAGGAGAGGAGCATGGGATAAGGAGAGGAGAGGAGAGGAGAGGAGAGGAGAGGAGAGGAGAGGAGAGGAGAGGAGAGGAGAGGAGAGGAGAGGAGAGGAGAAATAGTGTCTGAAGTCTCTCTCATGTCACTGCAACTAACATCACTTGATGTCACTGGGTTCCATCTGGAACATTCTGTTTGGAACTCACTTCAGTAACTAATTTATGTAAGTATGTAAGTATGTATGTATGTATGAAGGAAGACTAGTATTCAACGTTCAGATTAATATAAGTCATCAATTGGCTCTCATTTCAGCAGCTGTTAAATGAACCTGGTTTATTAATGCATGTAAACTATGCCATGAAATGTTTATTTTATTTTTATTTCACCTTTATTTAACCAGGTAGGCTAGTTGAGAACACCTTTATTTAACCAGGTAGGCTAGTTGAGAACACCTTTATTTAACCAGGTAAGCCAGTTGAGAACACCTTTATTTAACCAGGTAGGCTAGTTGAGAACACCTTTATTTAACCAGGTAGGCTAGTTGAGAACACCTTTATTTAACCAGGTAGGCCAGTTGAGAACACCTTTATTTAACCAGGTAGGCTAGTTGAGAACACCTGTATTTAACCAGGTAGGCTAGTTGAGAACACCTTTATTTAACCAGGTAGGCTAGTTGAGAACACCTTTATTTAACCAGGTAGGCTAGTTGAGAACACCTTTATTTAACCAGGTAGGCTAGTTGAGAACACCTTTATTTAACCAGGTAGGCCAGTTGAGAACACCTTTATTTAACCAGGTAGGCTAGTTGAGAACACCTTTATTTAACCAGGTAGGCCAGTTGAGAACAAGTTCTCATTTACAACTGTGACCTGGCCAAGATAAAGAAAAGCAGTTCGACACAAACAACAACACAGAGTTACACATGGAATAAACAAAACATACAGTCAATAATATAGTAGTAAAATCTATATACAACATGTGCAAATGAGGTAGGATAAGAGAGTTAAGGCAATAAATAGGCCATGGTGCAAAGTAATTACAATATAGCAATTAAACACTGGAATGGTAGGATGTGCAGATAATGAATGTGCAAGTTGAGATACTGGGGTGCAAAGGAACAAGATAAAATAAATAAATACAGTATGGGGATGAGGTATATTGGATGGGCCATTTACAGATGAGCTATGTACAGGTGCAGTGATCTGTGAGCTGCTCTGACAGCTGGTGCTTGAAACTAGTGAGGGAGGTAAGAGTCTCCAGCTTCAGAGATTTTTGCAGTTCGTTCCAGTCATTGGCAGCAGAGAACTGGAAGGAGAGGCGGCCAAAGGAAGAATTGGCTTTGGGGGTGACCAGTGAGATATACCTGCTGGAGCGCGTGCTACGGGTGGGTGCTGCTATGGTGACCAGTGAGCTGAAATAAGGCGGGGCTTTACCAAGCAGAGACTTGTAGATGACCTGGAGCCAGTGAGTTTGGCGACGAGTATGAAGCGAGGGACAGCCAACGAGAGCATACAGGTCGCAGTGGTGGGTAGTATATGGGGATTTGGAGACAAAACGGATGGCACTGTGATAGACTGCATCCAATTTGTTGAGTAGAGTGTTGGAGGCTGTTTTGTAAATGACATTGATAAGGGAATTTATATGTTCAAGGTAACGACTAAAGAATTCCACCCTGAAACGTAATTATTAGATTATATAACATATAATGAATAATTAGACAAACGAAAATACAGAGAACAATTAAACTGTGCATGACCTGACCTGGTTAAAACTCGGAGAAACATAATCCCGTCAAGTTCCCTCTAATCTCGGGAGGATGGAACTGCCAGCTTGGTAGTGATAAACGAGTGGTCAGAACTATGGGGAAAGATACATCCCACCTACTATTTGTGTGTCTGCGTGTGCGTGTATGTGCGTGTAGTAGGTAGGGAGAGGGTGAGTTATAAAACGGAACGTTCTCGTGAATAAACTTTATTACCTTTTGCATAAGCTGAGTCTTTGCCTAATTATTATTAAACCCAGGGTCTTACAAACCTGTTTTAATGGGTGACTTTTACTTGAGTAATTTCTATTAAGGTTTCTTTACTTTTACTCAAGTATGACAATTGGATCCTTTCCCCAAAACTGGCAGCCACCTCCTCTCTTACGTTGCAGAATATAATATTCATCCTTTGGCTGTAGTTGGTTGCCAGGACACGTTAGTAAATCTATTTTCAGTCTATTTCCATTGTCCTCTTTGAGTTTCTCCTCTCCTCAGTTTTCTCCTCTGTTCATGAATCACCTTGATGGCAGAGTGAGGTTACAAACTGTTTCCCCCATTTAGTTATGCTGTCAATGTCCTATTTATATCCTCAGTGTAAGAGGATGAGTAATGGTGGGGATATTTCTCTCTCTCCCTCTCTCCCTGTCTCTCTCTCGCTCTAGCTCTCTCTCTCTCTCTCTAGCTCTCTCTCTCTAGCTCTCTCTCTCTCTAGCTCCCTAGCTTTCTCTCTGGCTTTCTCTCTAGCTTTCTCTCTCTCTCCAGCTTTCTCTCTAGCTTTCTCTCTCTCTAGCTTTCTCTCTCCCTCTAGCTCTCTCTAGCTTTCTCTCTCCCTCTAGCTCTCTCTCTCTAGCTTTCTCTCTCCCTCTAGCTCTCTCTTTCTCCAGCTTTCTCTCCAGCTTTCTCTCTCTCTAGCTTTCTCTCTCTCCAGCTTCCTCTCTAGCTTTCTCTCTAGCTTCCTATCTCTCTCTCTCTAGCTCTCTCATTCAATTTCAATTCAATTAAATTCAAGGGCTTTATTGGCATGGGACACATGTGTTAACATTGCCAAAGCAAGTGAGGTAGACAACATACAAAGTGAATATATAAAGTGAAAAACAACAAAAATTAACAGTAAACATTACACATACAGAGGTTTCAAAACAGTAAAGACATTACAAATGTCATATTACAGTGTTTTAACAATGTACAAATGGTTAAAGGACACAAGATAAAATAAATAAGCATAAATATGGGTTGTATTTACAATGGTGTGTCTCATTCTCTATCTCTAGCTCTCTCATTCTCTATCTCTAGCTCTCTCATTCTCTATCTATAGCTCTCTCTCTCCAGGTTTCTCTCCAGCTTTCTCTCCAGCTTTCTCTCCAGCTTTCTCTCCAGCTTTCTCTCTCTCTTGCTTTCTCTCTCTCTAGCTTTCTCTCTCTCTAACTTTCTCTCTCTCTAGCTTTCTCTCTCCCTCTAGCTCTCTCTCTCTCCAGCTTCCTCTCCGAGCTTTCTCTCTCTCTAGCTCTCTCTTTCTCTAGTTTGATCTCTATCTGTAGCTCTCTCTCTCTCCAGCTTTCTCTTCAGCTTTCTCTCCAGCTTTCTCTCCAGCTTTCTCTCCAGCTTTCTCTCTCTCTAGCTCTCTCTCTCTAGCTCTCTCTCTCTAGCTCTCTCTCTCTCTAGCTCTCTCTCTCCAGCTTCCTCTCTAGCTTTCTCTCTCTCTAGCTTTCTCACTCTCTAGCTTTCTCTCTAGCTTTCTCTCTAGCTCTGTCTCTATAGCTCTCTCTCTAGCTTTCTCTCTCTCTATAGCTCTCTCTCTCCAGCTTTCTCTCTCTCTCTAGCTTTCTCTTTCTCTCTCTAGCTTTCTCTCTATAGCTTTCTCTCTAGCTTTCTCTCTAGCTCTCTCTCTCCAGCTTTCTCTCTAGCTTTCTCTCTCTCTAGCTTTCTCTCTAGCGCTCTCTCTTTCTCTCTAGCTTTCTCTCTCTCTCTAGCTCTCTCGCTCTAGATTTCTCTCTAGCTTTCTCTCTCTCTCTAGCCCTCTCTAGCTTTCTCTATTTCTCTAGCCCTCTCTAGCTTTCTCTCTAGCTTTCTCTCTAGCTTTCTCTCAATTCAATTCAATTCAAGGGCTTTATTGGCATGGGAAACATGTGTTAACATTGCCAAAGCAAGTGAGGTAGATAATATATAAAGTGAATATATAAAGTGAAATAAACAATACAAATTAACAGTAAACATTACACATACAGAAGTTTCAAAAAAAGAAAATAAAGACATTACAAATGTAATGTTATATATATACAGTGTTTTAACAATGTACAAATGGTTAAAGGACACAAGATAAAATAAATAAGCATAAATATGGGTTGTATTTACAATGGTGTGTGTTCCTCACTGGTTGCCCTTTTCTCATGGCAACAGGTCACAAATCTTGCTGCTGTGATGGCACACTGTGGAATTTCACCCAGTAGATATGGGAGTTTATCAAAACTGGATTTGTTTTCGAATTCTTTGTGGATCTGTGTAATCTGAGGGAAATATGTCTCTCTAATATGGTCATACGTTGGGCAGGAGGTTAGGAAGTGCAGCTCAGTTTCCACCTCATTTTGTGGGCAGTGAGCACATAGCCTGTCTTCTCTTGAGAGCCATGTCTGCCTACGGCGGCCTTTCTCAATAGCAAGGCTATGCTCACTGAGTCTGTACATAGTCAAAGCTTTCCTTAATTTTGGGTCAGTCACAGTGGTCAGGTATTCTGCCGCTGTGTACTCTCTGTGTAGGGCGAAATAGCATTCTAGTTTGCTCTGTTTTTTTGTTAATTCTTTCCAATGTGTCAAGTAATTATCTTTTTGTTTTCTCTCTCTCTCTAGCTTTCTCTCTAGCTTTCTCTCTAGCTTTCTCTCTAGCTTTCTCTCTAGCTTTCCCTCTAGCTTTCCCTCTAGCTTTCTCTCTTTCTCTAGCCCTCTCTAGCTTTCTCTCTAGCTTTCTCTCTCTCTCTAGCGTTCTCTATCTTTCTAACTCTCTCTCTAGCTTTCTCTTTCTCTCCAGCTTTCTCTCCAGCTTTCTCTCCAGCTTTCTCTCTAGCTTTCTCTCTAGCTTTCTCTCTAGCTTTATCTCTAGCTTCCTCTCTCTCTCTAGCTCTCTCTCTATCTCTCTCTCTCTCTAGCTCTCTCTCTCTCTCTAGCTCTCTCTAGCTCTCTCTCTCTAGCTCTCTCTCTCTCTCTAGCTCTCTCTCTCTCTCTCTCTCTCTAGCTCTCTCTCTCTAGCTCTCTCTCTCTCTAGCTCTCTCTCTCTCTAGCTCTCTCTCTCTAGCTCTCTCTCTCTCTAGCTCTCTCTCTCTCTCTAACTCTCTCTCTCTCTATCGCTCTCTCTCTCTCTCTCTCTCTCTAGCTTTCTCTCTCTCTCTAGCTTTCTCTATCTTTCTAGCTCTCTCTCTAGCTTTCTCTTTCTCTCCAGCTTTCTCTCCAGCTTTCTCTCCAGCTTTCTCTCTTGCTTTCTCTCTAGCTTTCTCTCTAGCTTTATCTCTAGCTTCCTCTCTCTCTCTAGCTCTCTCTCTATCTCTCTCTCTCTCTCTCTAGCTCTCTCTCTCTCTCTAGCTCTCTCTAGCTCTCTCTCTAGCTCTCTCTCTCTCTCTAGCTCTCTCTCTCTCTCTCTCTCTAGCTCTCTCTCTCTAGCTCTCTCTCTCTAGCTCTCTCTCTCTCTAGCTCTCTCTCTCTAGCTCTCTCTCTCTCTAGCTCTCTCTCTCTCTAGCTCTCTCTCTCTCTCTAACTCTCTCTCTCTCTATCGCTCTCTCTCTCTCTCTCTCTCTCTCTAGCTCTCTCTCTCTCTCTCTCTCTCTAGCTCTCTCTCTCTCTCTAGCTCTCTCTTTCTCTCTAGCTCTCTCTCTCTCTCTCTAGCTCTCTCTCTCTCTCTAGCTCTCTCTCTCTCTCTAGCTCTCTCTCTCTCTCTAGCTCTCTCTCTCTCTCTAGCTTTCTCTCTCTCTAGCTCTCTCTCTCTCTCTAGCTTTCTCTCTCTCTAGCTTTCTCTCTCTCTAGATGTATCTCTCTCTAGCTATCTCTCTAGATTCATCTCTCTAGCTCTTTCTCTCTAGCTTTCTCTCTCTAGATCTCTCTCTCTAGCTCTCTCTCTCTCTCTAGCTCTCTCTCTCTCTAGCTCTCTCTCTCTAGCTCTCTCTTTCTCTCTAGCTTTCTCTCTCTCTAGCTCTTTCTCTCTAGCTTTCTCTCTAGATTTATCTCTCTCTAGCTTTCTCTCTAGATTTCTCTCTCTCTAGCTCTTTCTCTCTAGATTCATCTCTCTAGCTCTTTCTCTCTAGATTGATCTCTCTCTAGCTCTTTCTCTCTAGCTTTCTCTCTCTCTAGCTCTTTCTCTCTAGCTTTCTCTCTAGATTTATCTCTCTCTAGCTTTCTCTCTAGATTTATCTCTCTCTAGCTTTCTCTCTAGATTCATCTCTCTAGCTCTTTCTCTCTATAGCTTTCTCTCTCTCTAGCTCTCTCTCTCTCTCAATTCAATTCAAGGGTCTTTATTTGCATGGGAAACACATTATACATTGCCAAAGCAAGTGAAGATACTATACAGAAGTGAAACAATACAAATGAACAGTAAACATTACACTCAAAGAAGTTCCAAAAGAATAAAGACATTTCAAATGTCATATTATGTATATATACAGTGTTGTAACGATGTGCAAATCTGTGGCTCTGTGGGGTCTGTCTGTGTTTGTGAACAGAGCCCCAGGACCAGCTTGCTTAGGGGCTTGCTTAGGGGGCTTGCTTAGGGGCTTGCTTAGGGGCTTGCTTAGGGGCTTGCTTAGGGGCTTGCTTAGGGGCTTGCTTAGGGGGCTTGCTTAGGGGCTTGCTTAGGGGGCTTGCTTAGGGGCTTGCTTAGGGGCTTGCTTAGGGGGCTTGCTTAGGGGCTTGCTTAGGGGCTTGCTTAGGGGCTTGCTTAGGGGGCTTGCTTAGGGGCTTGCTTAGGGGCTTGCTTAGGGGCTTGCTTAGGGGGCTCTTCTCCAGGTGCATTTTTTTGTAGTTGATGGTTTTGTTATGGAAGGTTTAGGAATTGCTTCCTTTTAGGTGGTTGTGGAATTTTCTGGATTTTGATAATTAGTGGGTATCGGCCTAATTCTGCTCTGCATGCATTATTTGGTGTTTTACGTTGTACACGTAGGGTATTTTTGCAAAATTTTGCATGCAGAGTCTCTATTTGGTGTTTGTTCCATTTTGTGAATTCTTGGTTGGTGAGCGGACCCCAGACATCACAACCATGAAGAGGAATGGGTTCTATGACTGATTCAAGTATTTTTTTCGCCAGATCCAAAATGGTATGTTGAATTTTATCTTCCGTTTGATGGCATAGAATGCCCTTTGCCTTGTCTCTCAGATCATTCACAGCTTTATGGAAGTTAACTGATGTTAAGGCCAAGGTATGTATAGTTTTTTGTGTGCTCTAGTGCAACGGTGTCTAGATGGAATTTGTATTTGTGGTCCTGCGACTGGACCTTTTTTGGAACACCATTATTTTGTTCTTACTGAGATTTTCTGTCAGGGCCCAGGTCTGGTAGAATCTGTGCAGAAGATCTAGGTGCTGCTGTAGGCCCTCCTTGGTTGGTGACAGAAGTACCAGATCATCAACAAACAGTAGACATTCGACTTCAGATTCTAGTAGGGTGAGGCTGGGTGCTGTAGACTGTTCTAGTGCCCTCACCAATTTGTTGATATATATGTTGAAGAGAGTGGGGCTTAAGCTGCATCCCTCCCCATTGTCCTGTGGGTGGAAATGTGTGCTTTTTGACAATTTTATCCGCACACTTGTTTGTGTACATGGATTTTATGTTTTTTCCCCAACACCACTTTCCATCAATTTGTATAGCAGACCCTCATGCCAAATTGAGTCGAAGGCTTTTTTGAAATCAACAAAGCATGAGAAGACTTTTACTTTGTTTTGGTTTGTTTGTTTGTCAATTAGGGTCTGCAGGGTGAATATGTGGTACAGTGCCTTGCGAAAGTATTCGGCCCCCTTGAACTTTGCGACCTTTTGCCACATTTCAGGCTTCAAACATAAAGATATAAAACTGTATTTTTTTATGAAGAATCAACAACAAGTGGGACACAATCATGAAGTGGAACGACATTTATTGGATATTTCAAACTTTTTTAACAAATCAAAAACTGAAAAATTGGGCGTGCAAAATTATTCAGCCCCTTTACTTTCAGTGCAGCAAACTCTCTCCAGAAGTTCAGTGAGGATCTCTGAATGATCCAATGTTGACCTAAATGACTAATGATGATAAATACAATCCACCTGTGTGTAATCAAGTCTCCGTATAAATGCACCTGCACTGTGATAGTCTCAGAGGTCCGTTAAAAGCGCAGAGAGCATCATGAAGAACAAGGAACACACCAGGCAGGTCCGAGATACTGTTGTGAAGAAGTTTAAAGCCGGATTTGGATACAAAAAGATTTCCCAAGCTTTAAACATCCCAAGGAGCACTGTGCAAGCAATAATATTGAAATGGAAGGAGTATCAGACCACTGCAAATCTACCAAGACCTGGCCGTCCCTCTAAACTTTCAGCTCATACAAGGAGAAGACTGATCAGAGATGCAGCCAAGAGGCCCATGATCACTCTGGATGAACTGCAGAGATCTACAGCTGAGGTGGGAGACTCTGTCCATAGGACAACAATCAGTCGTATATTGCACAAATCTGGCCTTTATGGAAGAGTGGCAAGAAAGCCATTTCTTAAAGCTATCCATAAAAAGTGTTGTTTAAAGTTTGCCACAAGCCACCTGGGAGACACACCAAACATGTGGAAGAAGGTGCTCTGGTCAGATGAAACCAAAATTGAACTTTTTGGCAACAATGCAAAACGTTATGTTTGGCGTAAAAGCAACACAGCTGAACACACCATCCCCACTGTCAAACATGGTGTTGGCAGCATCATGGTTTGGGCCTGCTTTTCTTCAGCAGGGACAGGGAAGATGGTTAAAATTGATGGGAAGATGGATGGAGCCAAATACAGGACCATTCTGGAAGAAAACCTGATGGAGTCTGCAAAAGACCTGAGACTGGGACGGAGATTTGTCTTCCAACAAGACAATGATCCAAAACATAAAGCAAAATCTACAATGGAATGGTTAAAAAATAAACATATCCAGGTGTTAGAATGGTCAAGTCAAAGTCCAGACCTGAATCCAATTGAGAATCTGTGGAAAGAATTGAAAACTGCTGTTCACAAATGCTTTCCATCCAACCTCACTGAGCTCGAGCTGTTTTGCAAGGAGGAATGGGAAAAACATGTCAGTCTCTCGATGTGCAAAACTGATAGAGACATACCCCAAGCGACTTACAGCTGTAATCGCAGCAAAAGGTGGCGCTACAAAGTATTAACTTAAGGGGGCTGAATAATTTTGCACGCCCAATTTTTCAGTTTTTGATTTGTTAAAAAAGTTTGAAATATCCAATAAATGTCGTTCCACTTCATGATTATGTCCCACTTGTTGTTGATTCTTCACAAAAACATTTTTTTATATCTTTATGTTTGAAGCCTGAAATGTGGCAAAAGGTCGCAAAGTTCAAGGGGGCCGAATACTTTCGCAAGGCACTGTATGTCATACGATCATTTGGTAAAAGGCCAATTTGACATTTGCTCAGTACATTGTCTTCACTGAGGAAATGCACGAGTCTACTATTATTGATAATGCAGAGGATTTTCCAAAGGTTGCTGTTGATGCATATCCCACGGTAGTTATTGGGGTCAAATTCGTCTCCACTTTTGTGAATTGGGGTGATCAGTCTTTGGTTCCAAATATTGGGGAAGATGCCAGAGCTAAGGATGATGTTAAAGAATTTGAGTATAGCCAATTGGAATTTGTTGTCTGTATATTTCATCATTTCATTGAGGATACCATCGACACCACAGGCCTTTTTGGGGTTGGAGGGTTTTTATTCTGTCCTGTAGTTCAATCAAGGTAATTGGAGAATCCAGTGGGTTCTGGTAGTTTTAATAGTTGATTCTAAGATTTGCATTTGATCATGTATATGTTTTTGCAATTTGTTCTTTGTTTTAGAGCCAAAACGATTGGAGAAGTGGTTTACCCATACATCTCCATTTTGGATAGATAATTCTTTGTGGTGTTGTTTGCTTAGTGTTTTCCAATTTTCCCAGAAGTGGTTAGAGTCTATGGATTCTTCATTTACATGGATCTGATTTCTGACATGCTGTTCCTTCTTTTTCCGTAGTGTATTTCTGTGTCATTTTAGTGCTTCACCATAGTGAAGACGTAGACTCAGGTTTTCTGGGTCTCTATGTTTTTGGTTGGATAGGTTTCTCAATTTCTTTCTCAGGTTTTTGCATTCTTGATCAAACTATTTGTCATTGGTGTTCATTTTCTTAGGTTGTCTACTTTAAATTTTTAGATTTGATAGGGAAGGTGAGAGGTCAAATAAACTGTTAAAATGTTCTACTGCCAAGTTTATACCTTCACTATTACAGTGGAACGTTTTGCCCAGGAAGTTGATTAAAAGGGATTTAATTTGTTGTTGCCTAATTGTTTTTTTGTGAGGTTTCCACACTACATTCCTTCCATCTGTAGTATTTATTAATTTTGCTCAGTTCATTTGGCTTTGATGCCTCATGATTGAGTATTGCTCTGTTCAAGTAGACTGTGATTTTGCTGTGATCTGATAGGGTTGTCAGTGGGCTGACTGTGAACGCTCTGAGAGACTCTGGGTTGAGGTCAGTGATAAAGTAGTCTAAAGTACTACTGCCAAGAAATTAGCTATAGGTGTACCTACCATAGGAGTCCCCTCGAAGCCTACCATTGATTATGTACAGACCCAGATTGCAACAGAGCTGCAGGAGTTGTGACCCGTTTTTGTTGGTTATGTTGTCATAGTTGTGCCTAGGGGGACATATGGGGGAGGGAATGCTGTCACCTCGAGGCAGGTGTTTGTCCCCCTGTGTGCTGAGGGTGTCAGGTTCTTGTCCGGTTCGGGCATTTAGGTCGCCACAGTCTAATGTCCCTGGGCCTGGAAATGATTGATTACCCCTCATGGATGGAGAATCTGTCTTCATTAAAGTATGGGGATTCTAGTGGGGGGATATAGGTAGCACACAGGAGGAAATTGTTCTCTGTTAAGATTAAGATCATTTCCTTTAGAATTTCTAGCCAAATGTAAAATGTTCCTGTTTTGATTCATTTAATAGAGGGAGTTAGGTCATGTCTATACCAAATTAGCATACCCCCTGAGTCCCTTCCCTGTTTCACACCTGGTAGTTTGGTGGATGGGACTTCCAGCTCTCTGTAACCTAGAGGGCAACCAGTGGGTCCGTCTCCTCTTTACCGGGTTTCTTGTAGGATGACAATGTCTGTCATTCTGATTTCTTTGAAGTCCAGGTTCCTGCTCTTTAAGCCAAAGGCAGATGATCTCAGGCCTTGGATATTCCAGGATGAGTTAGTGAAGGCTTTGTGTTCCATAAAGTGTCCAATGTTGTTGGTCGTGTGGTTTGGCCTCATTCCAGTAAGTGTGAGCAGAGCCTGCTGAGCATCTGGTACACGCCATTGGCTTGGGCTAGTGTAAGAGTGGGGATTGGGCCTATTTGCCTGCTCATGTCCTGGGCGTATGTGTGACTTCCATGTTGAGGCCTTCTTTGCAGGGGTGGGGTGCATGGGGTGAGCAGGAGGGGCATAGGTCTGACCTGAGAGGGCCTAAAAAGGGTGTAGGCATGGTTTACTTAGGGGGATGTTGATTGGTTGGGGTGTGGATGTGGCTGGTGGTGTTGTCGTCTGGGCGTGGGTCCTCTTGGCGTGGGTCCTCTATGTGTAGGTCTGGGAGAGTGTCCCGCTGGTCTGGGAGAGTGTCCCGCTGGTCTGGGAGAGTGTCCCGTTGGTCTGGGAGAGTGTCCCGCTGGTCTGGGAGAGTGTCCCGCTGGTCTGGGGGGAGGTCCCACTGGTCTGGGAGAGTGTCCCGCTGGTCTGGGAGAATGTCTCGCTGGTCTGGAGGGAGGTCCCGCTGGTCTGGGAGAGTGTCCCGCTGGTCTGGGGGAGGTCCCGCTGGTCTGGGAGAGTGTCCCGCTGGTCTGGGAGAATGTCTCGCTGGTCTGGGGGGAGGTCCCGCTGGTCTGGGAGAGTGTCCCGCTGGTCTGGGAGAGTGTCCCGCTGGTCTGGGGGGAGGTCCCGCTGGTCTGGGAGAGTGTCTCGCTGGTCTGGTGGCAGGTCCCGCTGGTCTGGGGGGAGGTCCCGCTGGTCTGGGAGAGTGTCCCGCTGGTCTGGGAGAGTGTCCCGCTGGTCTGGGGGAGGTCTCGCTGGTCTGGGGGGAGGTCCCGCTGGTCTGGGAGAGTGTCCCGCTGGTCTGGGAGAGTGTCCCGCTGGTCTGGGAGAGTGTCCCGCTGGTCTGGGGGGAGGTCCTGCTGGTCTGGGAGAGTGTCTCGCTGGTCTGGGGGGAGGTCCCGCTGGTCTGGGAGAGTGTCCCGCTGGTCTGGGAGAGTGTCCCGTTGGGAGGTCCCGCTGGTCTGGGAGAGTGTCCCGCTGGTCTGGGAGAGTGTCCCGCTGGTCTGGGAGAGTGTCCCGCTGGTCTGGGAGAGTGTCCCGCTGGTCTGGGGGGAGGTCCCGCTGGTCTGGGAGAGTGTCCCGCTGGTCTGGGAGAGTGTCCCGCTGGTTTGGGAGAGTGTCCCGCTGGTCTGGGGGGAGGTCCCGCTGGTCTGGGAGAGTGTCTAGCTGGTCTGGGGGGAGGTCCCGCTGGTCTCGGAGAGTGTCCCACTGGTCTGGGAGAGTGTCCCGCTGGTCTGGGGGGAGGTCTCGCTGGTCTGGGAGAGTGTCCCGCTGGTCTGGGAGAGTGTCCCGCTGGTCTGGGGGGAGGTCCCGCTGGTCTGGGAGAGTGTCTAGCTGGTCTGGGGGGAGGTCTCGCTGGTCTGGGAGAGTGTCTCGCTGGTCTGGGGGGAGGTCTCGCTGGTCTGGGAGAGTGTCCCGCTGGTCTGGGAGAGTGTCCCGCTGGTCTGGGAGAGTGTCCCGCTGGTCTGGGAGAGTGTCTAGCTGGTCTGGGGGGAGGTCCCGCTGGTCTGGGAGAGTGTCCCACTGGTCTGGGAGAGTGTCCCGCTGGTCTGGGAGGGTGTCTCGCTGGTCTGGAGGGAGGTCCCGCTGGTCTGGGAGGGTGTCTCGCTGGTCTGGTGGGAGGTCCCGCTTGTCTGGGAGAGTGTCTCGCTGGTCAGGGAGAGTGTCTCGCTGTTCTGGGCGGGGTGTCTATTGATCTGTTGCTCCTGTGTGAAGTGTTGGGGCTGCGTTGTCCTTTAGGGTCCGGGTGAAGATGGGTATTGCTACCTTGTATAGGTGGACCTGGTCGTAAAAGCTGTTCAAGTCCAGGGTGGAGTGGTGGGCCAGGAAAACATTTGGTTTTGAGGCACTGTCACAGGAAATTCAGGATGGCCATATTATGGTGGCTGACAGGGGGGTGAGATCCCCTGGGCTTGGGTGGACACCTCTCTAGTGGGTTGTTCTGTTACTCGCCATCCCCCTCAACCTCTCCTCCTGCAGTCTGATCCTCTCTAGGGCTCTGTTCTTCTCCTGCTCCTACTCTTTATCCTGTTGAAGTTGTCTCACCACAGTCCAGAGTGCAGATATGTCTCTCTCCACCTCCAGCTCTCTGGGTCTGGTTAAGGAGGTGTTGTTGTGCTGGACTGTTGTCTGGGTCTGTGCTGACTGGAGTGTAATCACCTGCTGTTCCAGATCCACCTGCCTTACCTCTAGCTGGGTGAATGTATCCTTCATTTCAATGAGGAAGTAGTACTCAGTGCCGGGAGGTTGACTTTCTGCTTGGGGTTGCTGGTCTGTGGGTTATATGATGAAGAGAACTGGTCTGACCCGCTCGGGGTGGGGGTATCTATCTTTGATCAGGTGAAAATCCAGCTGAAACAGTTTGGGGTTGCCATGTACCAATACTGTTCCAGACCTATAGAGATTTATATTAGCTGACTCAGAGTCCTCATTGTCTAATATCCTGAGCTTCCACCCGTCGTTAACACGTTAACAAAGGGGCCATGCCAGGGGATGGTCTGTGTGGAAGATTACGTTGCTTAGGTTCCCATTTTTATAACAGTCAGCAAAAAGTGTCTCTTGATTTTCCATAAGGAGCTCCATTTTGTACTCTTTTATTGTCTTATATTTGTTTTACATACACAGGGTACTGTATTTTAATTACCTCTGAACAGCGGGAGGCAGCTTCAAATCCCTCTGCATTTGGTTGGGGTAGCCTTTTTGATTATCCTGCCCATTGTTGGGCTAAAGGGCTCTGAATTCCTCTCATCTGACATGTCAGTGCTAATTGAAGCTGTATCTCCTTGTCCTAGCAGGCTTGGTAGTCCATCTCCTTGCCCTAGCAGGCTTGGTAGTCCAACTCCTTGTCCTAGCTGGCTTGGTAGTCCATCTCCTTGTCCTAGCAGGCTTGGTAGTCCATCTCCTTGTCCTAGCAGGCTTGCTAGTCCATCTCCTTGTCCTAGCAGGCTTGGTAGTCCAAATCCTTGTCCTAGTAGGCTTGGTTGTCCATCTCCTTGTCCTAGCAGGCTTACTAGTCCAACTCCTTGTCCTAGCAGGCTTGGTAGTCCATCTCCTTGTCCTAGCAGGCTTGGTAGTCCATCTCCTTGTCCTTGCAGGCTTGCTAGTCCATCTCCTTGTCCTTGCAGGCTTGCTAGTCCATCTCCTTGTCCTTGCAGGCTTGCTAGTCCATCTCCTTGTCCTAGCAGGCTTGGTAGTCCAACTCCTTGTCCTAGCAGGCTTGGTAGTCCAACTCCTTGTCCTTGCAGGCTTGGTAGTTAATCTCCTTGTCCTAGCAGGCTTGGTAGTCCATCTCCTTGTCCTTGCAGGCTTACTAGTCCATCTCCTTGTCCTAGCAGGCTTACTAGTCCATCTCCTTGTCCTAGCAGGCTTACTAGTCCATCTCCTTGTCCTTGCAGGCTTACTAGTCCATCTCCTTGTCCTAGCAGGCTTACTAGTCCATCTCCTTGTCCTAGCAGGCTTGGTAGTCCATCTCCTTGTCCTAGCAGGCTTACTAGTCCATCTCCTTGTCCTAGCAGGCTTACTAGTCCATCTCCTTGTCCTAGCAGGCTTACTAGTCAATCTCCTTATCCTAGCAGGCTTACTAGTCCATCTCCTTGTCCTAGCAGGCTTACTAGTCCATCTCCTTGCCCTAGCAGGCTTGGTAGTCCATCTCCTTGTCCTAGCAGGCTTACTAGTCCATCTCCTTGTCCTAGCAGGCTTACTAGTCCATCTCCTTGTCCTAGCAGGCTTGGTAGTCCATCTCCTTGTCCTAGCAGGCTTACTAGTCCATCTCCTTGTCCTAGCAGGCTTACTAGTCCATCTCCTTGTCCTAGCAGGCTTACTAGTCAATCTCCTTATCCTAGCAGGCTTACTAGTCCATCTCCTTGTCCTAGCAGGCTTACTAGTCCATCTCCTTGCCCTAGCAGGCTTGGTAGTCCATCTCCTTGTCCTAGCAGGCTTACTAGTCCATCTCCTTGTCCTAGCAGGCTTACTAGTCCATCTCCTTGTCTTAGCAGGCTTGGTAGTCCATCTCCTTGTCCTAGCAGGCTTACTAGTCCATCTCCTTGTCCTAGCAGGCTTACTAGTCCATCTCCTTGTCCTAGCAGGCTTACTAGTCCATCTCCTTGTCCTAGCAGGCTTGGTAGTCCATCTCCTTGTCCTAGCAGGCTTACTAGTCCATCTCCTTGTCCTAGCAGGCTTGGTAGTCCATCTCCTTGTCCTAGCAGGCTTGGTAGTCCATCTCCTTGTCCTAGCAGGCTTACTAGTCCATCTCCTTGTCCTAGCAGGCTTGGTAGTCCATCTCCTTGTCCTAGCAGGCTTACTAGTCCATCTCCTTGTCCTAGCAGGCTTGGTAGTCCATCTCCTTGTCCTAGCAGGCTTGGTAGTCCATCTCCTTGTCCTAGCAGGCTTGGTAGTCCATCTCCTTGTCCTAGCAGGCTTGGTAGTCCATCTCCTTGTCCTAGCAGGCTTGGTAGTCCATCTCCTTGCCCTAGCAGGCTTGGTAGTCCATCTCCTTGTCCTAGCAGGCTTGGTAGTCCAACTCCTTGTCCTAGCAGGCTTGGTAGTCCATCTCCTTGTCCTAGCAGGCTTGGTAGTCCAACTCCTTGTCCTAGCAGGCTTGGTAGTCCAACTCCTTGTCCTAGCAGGCTTGGTAGTCCATCTCCTTGTCCTAGCAGGCTTGGTAGTCCATCTCCTTGCCCTAGCAGGCTTGGTAGTCCATCTCCTTGTCCTAGCAGGCTTGGTAGTCCAACTCCTTGTCCTAGCAGGCTTGGTAGTCCATCTCCTTGTCCTAGCAGGCTTGGTAGTCCAACTCCTTGTCCTAGCAGGCTTGGTAGTCCAACTCCTTGTCCTAGCAGGCTTGGTAGTCCATCTCCTTGTCCTAGCAGGCTTGGTAGTCCAACTCCTTGTCCTAGCAGGCTTGCTAGTCCAACTCCTTGTCCTAGCAGGCTTGGTAGTCCATCTCCTTGTCCTAGCAGGCTTGGTAGTCCATCTCCTTGTCCTAGCAGGCTTGGTAGTCCAACTCCTTGTCCTAGCAGGCTTGGTAGTCCAACTCAGCATTCAGTCTCTATAAAGTAAAATACATTGTAATGTATTTTTCTCCTTGGCTTTGGAATATACAATATAGCTTCAGACTAAACATTACTCACTCAGTTCCAGGTTGGATAGCGTTTTCAGTTTGTTTGCCAGAGCATTTGCTGTATAGCTTGGGCCTCACAGGTAATTCCGTAAATCCGTACAAAATCAGGTTGTAGGTTTTGAGTTTTGATCTGGAGCGAAGGTTATGCTGTGGAGGGTAGAATCCTGTACACGTCCCTGCCAAAAAAACGAAGATCGAACTCCAAATCCACATTTTTCCAAGGACATGCTGAAAAATGCAGGAGCCCATCTGCTCATGACCTCTCTTTCTCAGGAGCTCCAAGCCATCAAGGACTTACATGCCAGTCGGTGTCTGAGAAAGGTCCAAAGAATTTACAAAGATTCCAGTCACCCAAGACATAGACTGTTCTCCATGCTCCCATCCGGCATGTGGTACCGATGCCAATTTCGTTATATCCAATTGGTAGTCACAGTCTTTTCCCTTGCTGCAACTCCCGTACGGACTCGGGAGAGGCGAAGGTCGAGAGCCGTGCGTTCTCCGAAACACGACCCTGCCAAGCCACACTGCTTCTTGACACACTGCTTGTTTAACCCGGAAGTCGGAGGAGGAAATACAGTCCAACTGGCGACCGTGTCAGCCTGCATACGCCCGGCCCACCACAGGAGTCACTAGAGTGCAATGGAACAAAAACATCCAGGTCGACCTAAACCCTCCCCTAAACCCGGACAACGCTAGGCCAATACTGCGTCGCCTCATGGGTCTGTAGTGACGCCTCAAGCACTGCGATGCAGTGCCTTAGACTGCTGCGCCACTCGGGAGGCCCTACAACCTGATTTCATAGTTTCACTTCGGAATTGGACATAATTGGATGAACACCATTACCCATTAATTCTGCATGGTTACAGGGTTAATTCTGCATGGTTACAGGGTTAATTATGCATGGTTACAGGGTTAATTCTGCGTGGTTACAGGGTTAAAACAGAAATATTTCAAATAACTCTGTCTCTGTGTCTCTCTCTCTCTGTGTCTCTCTCTGTCTCTGTCTCTCTGTGTCTCTGTGTCTCTCTCTCTCTCTCTGTCTCTCTCTGTCTCTCTGTGTCTCTCTCTGTCTCTGTCTGTCTGTGTCTCTGTGTCTCTCTCTCTCTCTCTGTGTCTCTCTCTGTCTCTCTGTGTCTCTGTGTCTCTCTCTCTGTGTCTCTCTCTGTCTCTGTCTATCTGTGTCTCTCTCTGTCTCTGTCTCTCTGTGTCTCGGTGTCTCTCTCTCTCTCTGTGTCTGTCTCTGTCTCTCTGTGTCTCTGTGTCTCTCTCTCTCTGTGTCTCTGTGTCTCTCTCTCTGTGTCTCTCTCTGTCTCTGTCTCTCTGTGTCTCTGTGTCTCTCTCTCTCTCTCTGTGTCTCTCTCTGTCTCTGACTCTCTGTGTCTCTGTGTCTCTCTCTCTCTCTCTGTGTCTCTCTCTGTCTCTGTCTCTCTGTGTCTCTGTGTCTCTCTCTCTCTCTCTGTGTCTCTCTCTGTCTCTGTCTCTCTCTCTCTCTGTGTCTCTCTCTGTCTCTGTCTCTCTCTCTCTGTGTGTCTCTCTCTGTGTCTCTCTCTCTGTGTCTCTCTCTCTGTGTCTCTCTCTGTCTCTGTCTCTCTCTCTCTCTGTGTCTCTCTCTGTCTCTGTCTCTCTCTCTCTGTGTGTCTCTCTCTGTCTCTGTCTCTCTCTTTGTCTCTGTCTCTGTCTCTCTCTCTCTCTCTCTCTCTCTGTGTCTCTCTCTGTCTCTGTCTCTCTCTCTCTGTGTGTCTCTCTCTGTCTCTGTCTCTCTCTCTCTCTCTCTCTCTGTCTCTCTCTGTCTCTCTCTCTCTCTCTCTCTGTCTCTCTCTGTCTCTCTCTCTCTCTTTCTCTTTCTCTGTCTCTGTCTCTCTCTCTCTGTGTGTCTCTCTGTGTCTCTCTTTGTCTCTCTGTGTCTCTCTCTCTCTCTCTCTCTCTCTCTCTCTCTCTCTGTCTCTGTCTCTCTCTAGCTCTCTCTCTATTCTCTCTTCTCTCTTCTCTTTCTCTTTCTATCTCTCTCTCTCTATCTCTCTCTCTCTAGCTCTCACCCTCTCTCTCTCTCTCCTCTCTTCTCTCTTCTCTCTCTCTCTCTCTCTCTCTCTCTCTCCCAGCTCTCTCTCTCTCTCTCTCTCTGTCTCTCTCTCTGTCTCTCTCTCTCTCTCTAGCTCTCACTCTCTCTCTCTAGCTCTCTTTGAGGGGGTGAAGGAGTTGGCTTTATTGGCATGGGAAACATATGTTAACATAATAAACAAAGTGAAATAAACAATAAATATTACACTCACAGAAGTTCTAAAGGAATAAAGACATTACAAATGTCATATTATATATATATACAGTGTTGTAACAATGTGCAAATGGTTAAAGTACAAAAGGGAAAATAAATAAACATAAATATGGGTTGTATTTACAATGGTGTTTGTTCTTCACTGGTTGACTTTTTCTTGTGGCAACAGGTCACAAATCTGTCTCTCTGTCTCTGTCTCTCTCTCTCTTTCTCTCTGTGTTGGTCTCTCTCTCTCTCTCTCTCTCTCTCTCTCTCTCTCTCTCTCTCTCTCTCTCTCTCTCTTTGATGTGGTGAAGGAGTTGGCTTTATTGGCATGGGAAACATATGCTAACATTGCCAAAGCAGGTGAAGTAGATAATAAACAAAAGTGAAATAAACAATAACAATTAACAGTAAGCATTACACCCACAAAAGTTCCAAAATAATAAAGACATTTCAAATGCCATATTATGTCTATATACAGTGTTGTAACGATCTCTCTCTCTCTCTAGCTCTCTCTCTCTCTCTCTCTCTCGCTCTGTTATTTGTCTCCATTTCCTGTCTAACCAGCCTTGACCAGAGCAGCTGTCTGAGGTAAGTGGTGGGAGCCAGAGAGGGAGGGAAAATGACTTCTTTATCCATTTAAGGACTTTTCGTTAGGGTGTCATGGACTATTGAGGGTTTCAAAAGTGGTAGTTCCACAATCTCTTCTCAGTGCACTGTGGTGGTGTCATGAACATTATGCACTCGGGATTGTGATATCTTAGTGTCCTCTAGTGGTGATAATTGTAGTTGCACCCAGTCATAAAAAAACATACAATTAATATCTATCTCTCTCTTCTCCATCTCTCCTCTCCCTTCATCTCTCCTCCACCCCTCCCCCCTCTCCTCCACCCCTCCCCCTCTCCTCCATCCCTCTCCCTTTCCTCTATCCCATCCCACTCTTCCATCTCTCTCCCCCTCTCCTTCATCCCTGCTGTTGGAGCTTAGTGTAGTGACTTCACGACCATCTGTGCTACAGCCAGCACACACACACACAGGCTGCTAATCGGCCCTTACACCGGCCAATTGTTTTCTGCTAATTGGCCCTTAAAATGGCACATTATTTTCTGCTAATTGTCCCTTAAAATGGCCCATTGTTTTCTGCTAATTGGCCCTTAAAATTGCACATTATTTTCTGCTAATTGGCCCTTACACCAGCCCGTTGTTTTCTGCTAATCGGCCCTTAAAATGGCCCATTGTTTTCTGCTAATCGGCCCTTACACCAGCCCATTGTTTTCTGCTAATCGGCCCTTACACCAGCCCATTGTTTTCTGCTAATCGGCCCTTACACCAGCCCATTGTTTTCTGCTAATTGGCCCTTAAAATGGCACATTATTTTCTGCTAATTGTCCCTTAAAATGACCCATTGTTTTCTGCTAATTGGCCCTTAAAATGGCACATTATTTTCTGCTAATTGGCCCTTAAAATGACCCATTGTTTTCTGCTAATTGGCCCTTAAAATGGCACATTATTTTCTGCTAATTGGCCCTTAAAATGGCACATTATTTTCTGCTAATTGGCCCTTACACCGGCCCATTGATTTCTGCTAATTGGCCCTTAAATGGCCTATTGTTTTCTGCTAATCTGCCCTTACACCAGCCCATTGTTTTCTGCTAATCGGCCCTTACACCAGCCCATTGTTTTCTGCTAATCGGCCCTTACACCAGCCCATTGTTTTCTGCTAATTGGCCCTTAAAATGGCACATTATTTTCTGCTAATTGTCCCTTAAAATGACCCATTGTTTTCTGCTAATTGGCCCTGAAAATGGCACATTATTTTCTGCTAATTGGCCCTTACACCGGCCCATTGATTTCTGCTAATTGGCCCTTAAATGGCCTATTGTTTTCTGCTAATCTGCCCTTACACTGACCATTGTTTTCTGCTAATCGGCCCTTACACCAGCCCATTGTTTTCTGCTAATCTGCCCTTACACCAGCCCATTGTTTTCTGCTAATCGGCCCTTACACCAGCCCATTGTTTTCTGCTAATCGGCCCTTACACCGGCCCATTGATTTCTGCTAATTGGCCCTTAAATGGCCTATTGTTTTCTGATAATCTGCCCTTACACTGACCATTGTTTTCCTTCTAGGCCCCCATTATTAGCGAAATAATGATAATTCTACAAAGAAAATATATATTTATATATATACTTGACCAGCCCCTCTAGCATTTGCCAGAACTGCCTTATGGCCAGTCCGTGCCTGACCCTCCTCAGTCTGCACAGATCCATCATATCTCCTCAGGTAACATTGTCTGCCTCTCAAACGGTACACTGTCTCCTATATAGTGCACTACTTTTATCCAGAGTCCTATGGGCCAATGGGCCAAAAGTAGTGCACTACATAGGGTACGGGTTACCATTTGGAACAGACAGAGTGTGATAAATATATTGGCTCAGACGAGACGGCCCCTGTGGCAGACCTGGCGGTTTGCCAGTAGCCAGCGCTTTCAGCAAGCGCACACACAGTGACAAACGACCCAGCCAGCCGCTGTCGTGGCGACAACCGTGTGGTCATCATCCATTATCATCCATCATTGTTATCATCCGCCTTGTTCTTGGTTCTCTCCTCCTCCATCATCCTTCTCTCTTTCCTGTCGTCTACCTGCTCTATCTGTTCTTCATTATTAATTACAGGAGTATAGGTTGATGAGGGCTTAATGTCTCTGTTACTGATAATAGCAACAAGGGTAGTACTATCCTGAGGTCCTTATCTTTTACTAAAGAGCTCGCAATCACACTTCCTCCTTGAAGACAGTAAGGCTAAGTTTGTGAAGACAGAGATGTACGCTATGTTAAGCCTCCTAAAGCCAGAGATGTACGCTATGTTAAGCCTCCTAAAGCCAGAGATGTACGCTATGTTAAGCCTCCTAAAGCCAGAGATGTACGCTATGTTAAGCCTCCTAAAGCCAGTGATGTACGCCATGTTAAGCCTCCTAAAGCCAGAGATGTACGCTATGTTAAGCCTCCTAAAGCCAGTGATGTACGCCATGTTAAGCCTCCTAAAGCCAGAGATTCACGCTATGTTAAGCCTCCTAAAGCCAGTGATGTACGCTATGTTAAGCCTCCTAAAGCCAGAGATGTACGCCATGTTAAGCCTCCTAAAGCCAGTGATGTACGCCATGTTAAGCCTCCTAAAGCCAGTGATGTACGCCATGTTAAGCCTCCTAAAGCCAGTGATGTACGCTATGTTAAGCCTCCTAAAGCCAGTGATGTACGCTATGTTAAGCCTCCTAAAGCCAGTGATGTACGCTATGTTAAGCCTCCTAAAGCCAGAGATTCACGCTATGTTAAGCCTCCTAAAGCCAGTGATGTACGCTATGTTAAGCCTCCTAAAGCCAGTGATGTACGCCATGTTAAGCCTCCTAAAGCCAGAGATGTACGCTATGTTAAGCCTCCTAAAGCCAGTGATGTACGCCATGTTAAGCCTCCTAAAGCCAGTGATGTACGCTATGTTAAGCCTCCTAAAGCCAGAGATTCACGCTATGTTAAGCCTCCTAAAGCCAGTGATGTACGCTATGTTAAGCCTCCTAAAGCCAGTGATGTACGCTATGTTAAGCCTCCTAAAGCCAGAGATTCACGCTATGTTAAGCCTCCTAAAGCCAGTGATGTACGCTATGTTAAGCCTCCTAAAGCCAGTGATGTACGCTATGTTAAGCCTCCTAAAGCCAGTGATGTACGCTATGTTAAGCCTCCTAAAGCCAGAGATGTACGCTATGTTAAGCCTCCTAAAGCCAGAGATGTACGCTATGTTAAGCCTCCTAAAGCCAGTGATGTACGCTATGTTAAGCCTCCTAAAGCCAGAGATTCACGCTATGTTAAGCCTCCTAAAGCCAGAGATTCACGCTATGTTAAGCCTCCTAAAGCCAGAGATTCACGCTATGTTAGGCCTAAAGCCAGTGATGTACGCTATGTTAAGCCTCCTAAAGCCAGAGATTCACGCTATGTTAGGCCTAAAGCCAGTGATGTACGCTATGTTAAGCCTCCTAAAGCCAGAGATTCACGCTATGTTAAGCCTCCTAAAGCCAGAGATTCACGCTATGTTAGGCCTAAAGCCAGTGATGTACGCTATGTTAAGCCTCCTAAAGCCAGAGATTCACGCTATGTTAAGCCTCCTAAAGCCAGTGATGTATGCTATGTTAAGCCTCCTAAAGCCAGTGATGTACGCTATGTTAAGCCTCCTAAAGCCAGAGATTCACGCTATGTTAAGCCTCCTAAAGCCAGAGATTCACGCTATGTTAGGCCTAAAGCCAGTGATGTACGCTATGTTAAGCCTCCTAAAGCCAGAGATTCACGCTTTGTTAAGCCTCCTAAAGCCAGTGATGTACGCTATGTTAAGCCTCCTAAAGCCAGTGATGTACGCTATGTTAAGCCTCCTAAAGCCAGTGATGTACGCTATGTTAAGCCTCCTAAAGCCAGTGATGTACGCTATGTTAAGCCTCCTAAAGCCAGTGATGTACGCTATGTTAAGCCTCCTAAAGCCAGTGATGTACGCTATGTTAAGCCTCCTAAAGCCAGTGATGTACGCTATGTTAAGCCTCCTAAAGCCAGAGATTCACGCTATGTTAAGCCTCCTAAAGCCAGTGATGTACGCTATGTTAAGCCTCCTAAAGCCAGAGATGTACTGTATTCCTTCTCACAAACAATCTCTAAAACAAATTCAAATTATTAGTGACTGAATAAATTGAAATACGTTTCAGTTATTCATCCAAGGTGCCAGACTTGGGGGGGGGGGGTGGGGTCGTCATCTTCTTTGCGTTAAACTCAGCCACAACAACCAACGCCGGAATGCTGTTACTTAAACCATAACCAACTCTACTTCCACTCTGCATAGTGAAAGTAGTGGCATGGCCATAAAAAACGGTGGTTAGAGGTTTTGACATACGGTTTTGGGGTTTATACAGGCTCTCCCACAATTACTTACACACACACACACACACACACACACACACACACACACACACACACACACACACACACACACACACACACACACACACACACACACACACACACACACACACACAAGAACACACCCTTTGCCTGTGAACTAGCATGGCTTTGGCCATTAGAAGGAATGATTCTTGTCGTATATTTTAAGAGCAGTCCTCTCCTCTCGTTCCATTGAAGTCCCCCCTATAATAGAGCCTCCTGGGTTTCGGTCTGACAGTAGAGAAAATGGATGATCATTATAAGAGGGTAAGGTAATATTTCACTTCCTAGAGCCGACAACACCACAGAGCTACGAGGTTGGAATAAAAAGCTATTTTCCATACATTGAGGGTTCACCTATGGAAATATTTTGACAAGACATTCATCTTATTGTGCAGAGTTGTTCATCTGTGTGCTTTTCTCAGGGAGAGTGAAGGACAGTTCTGTAGAAGGCCGACTAACTGCTGACCTAAAACACAGAACCTTTCATTTTGAATATGTTGGATATTTTCTGTGGTTTTGGAACAATTATTCACTCAAAGTGTTTCTATTTAGAGGGACATGACACCTAGATGGTGCTGTAAGTGTCACTTTATATAGCAGCTACATCACCACTAGATGGTGCTGTAAGTGTCACTTTATATAGCAGCTACATCACCACTAGATGGTGCTGTAAGTGTCACTTTATATAGTAGCTACATCACCACTAGATAGTGCTGTAAGTGTCACTTTATATAGCAGCTACATCACCACTAGATGGTGCTGTAAGTGTCACTTTATATAGTAGCTACATCACCACTAGATGGTGCTGTAAGTGTCACTTTATATAGTAGCTACATCACCACTAGATAGTGCTGTAAGTGTCACTTTATATAGTAGCTACATCACCACTAGATAGTGCTGTAAGTGTCACTTTATATAGTAGCTACATCACCACTAGATAGTGCTGTAAGTGTCACTTTATATAGTAGCTACATCACCACTAGATGGTGCTGTAAGTGTCACTTTATATAGTAGCTACATCATCACTAGATAGTGCTGTAAGTGTCACTTTATATAGTAGCTACATCACCACTAGATAGTGCTGTAAGTGTCACTTTATATAGTAGCTACATCATCACTAGATAGTGCTGTAAGTGTCACTTTATATAGTAGCTACATCACCACTAGATAGTGCTGTAAGTGTCACTTTATATAGTAGCTACATCACCACTAGATAGTGCTGTAAGTGTCACTTTATATAGTAGCTACATCACCACTAGATAGTGCTGTAAGTGTCACTTTATATAGTAGCTACATCATCACTAGATAGTGCTGTAAGTGTCACTTTTTATAGCAGCTACATCACCACTAGATAGTGCTGTAAGTGTCACTTTATATAGCAGCTACATCACCACTAGATAGTGCTGTAAGTGTCACTTTATATAGTAGCTACATCACCACTAGATAGTGCTGTAAGTGTCACTTTATATAGTAGCTACATCACCACTAGATAGTGCTGTAAGTGTCACTTTATATAGCAGCTACATCACCACTAGATGGTGCTGTAAGTGTCACTTTATATAGTAGCTACATCACCACTAGATAGTGCTGTAAGTGTCACTTTATATAGTAGCTACATCACCACTAGATAGTGCTGTAAGTGTCACTTTATATAGTAGCTACATCACCACTAGATGGTGCTGTAAGTGTCACTTTATATAGCAGCTACATCACCACTAGATGGTGCTGTAAGTGTCACTTTATATAGTAGCTACATCACCACTAGATGGTGCTGTAAGTGTCACTTTATATAGTAGCTACATCATCACTAGATGGTGCTGTAAGTGTCACTTTATATAGTAGCTACATCACCACTAGATGGTGCTGTAAGTGTCACTTTATATAGTAGCTACATCACCACTAGATAGTGCTGTAAGTGTCACTTTATATAGTAGCTACATCACCACTAGATAGTGCTGTAAGTGTCACTTTATATAGTAGCTACATCACCACTAGATGGTGCTGTAAGTGTCACTTTATATAGTAGCTACATCACCACTAGATGGTGCTGTAAGTGTCACTTTATATAGCAGCTACATCACCACTAGATGGTGCTGTAAGTGTCACTTTATATAGTAGCTACAGCACCACTAGATAGTGCTGTAAGTGTCACTTTATATAGTAGCTACATCACCACTAGATGGTGCTGTAAGTGTCACTTTATATAGTAGCTACATCACCACTAGATGGTGCTGTAAGTGTCACTTTATATAGTAGCTACATCACCACTAGATGGTGCTGTAAGTGTCACTTTATATAGCAGCTACATCACCACTAGATGGTGCTGTAAGTGTCACTTTATATAGTAGCTACAGCACCACTAGATAGTGCTGTAAGTGTCACTTTATATAGTAGCTACATCACCACTAGATGGTGCTGTAAGTGTCACTTTTTATAGCAGCTACATCACCACTAGATGGTGCTGTAAGTGTCACTTTATATAGTAGCTACATCACCACTAGATGGTGCTGTAAGTGTCACTTTATATAGTAGCTACATCACCACTAGATGGTGCTGTAAGTGTCACTTTATATAGCAGCTACATCACTACTAGATAGTGCTGTAAGTGTCACTTTATATAGTAGCTACATCACCACTAGATGGTGCTGTAAGTGTCACTTTATATAGTAGCTACATCACCACTAGATGGTGCTGTAAGTGTCACTTTATATAGCAGCTACATCACCACTAGATGGTGCTGTAAGTGTCACTTTATATAGTAGCTACATCACCACTAGATGGTGCTGTAAGTGTCACTTTATATAGTAGCTACATCACCACTAGATGGTGCTGTAAGTGTCACTTTATATAGCAGCTACATCACCACTAGATGGTGCTGTAAGTGTCACTTTATATAGCAGCTACATCACCACTAGATGGTGCTGTAAGTGTCACTTTATATAGTAGCTACATCACCACTAGATGGTGCTGTAAGTGTCACTTTATATAGCAGCTACATCACCACTAGATGGTGCTGTAAGTGTCACTTTATAGGCATTTCATAGCCTATTTGAATGGCTTTATATAGCTGCACTTAAATGACATTTTACCCATGCTTTCCTTTTATCTATGTTTAATTTTTTTTAAATGTTGTAACAGAGCTGATTTATTTATTATCATTTTTATACCCCCTTTTTTCTCCCCAATTTGGTGATTACGATCTTGTCTCATCGCTGCAACTCCCCAATGGGCTCGGAGGAGGCGAAGGTCGAGTCAAGCCGCACTTCTTAACACCCGCCTGCTTAACACCCGCCTGCTTAACACCCGCCTGCTTAACACCCGCCTGCTTAACCTGGAAGCCAGCCGCACCAATGTGTCGGAGGAAACACCATTCAATTAACGACCGAGGTCAGCCTACAGGCATCTGGCCCGCCACAAGGAGTCGCTAGAGCGCAATGAGCCAAACCCTCCCCTAACCCGGACTCCCGGTCACGGCCGGTTGAGACACAGCCTGAGATCGAACCCTAGGCTGTAGTAATGCCACAACGCTGCAATGCAGTGCCTCCGCGCCACTCAAGATGCCACAGAGCTGTTTTCTAATGTTAGAGGAGGAGAGGAGGTAACATGGAGACCTACTGGATACCCTATTTAAAAACATTCGCCCCTAATGGTCTGAATATTGACTTTGTTCTCAGGCTCTTCTTATGAACAATTATATTTTCAATGAACAAGTCTAATAAATGAATATGTTCTTTCTACAGCTTATCAGCCTACACCCAATATGTTCCCCCTGTTTATGATTCTTCTTATGCATTATGGTTGAACCAAAAGATTACATCTTTGATGAAATTTGAAACAATTAAATATATATGTGAAATTAAATTAAACAATAATGTATGTTGACGCTAATGCTAACAATAGCCTAATATATTCAATACACTGTAAACCATTGTCTTTTAAAAGTTTCACTTAATTCATTCTAATCAACCTAATAATTTTTGACACACCCCTCACTATTGTCATTGGTTGCACTAATTGCACTGTTTTGCCTACATAACCTGGTTCAAACATGTGTGACATCACCCTGAAGAAGGCACAGTGATGCCGAAACGTTGGAGGTTAACCCAGTAAATTACTGGGAGTTTATACATAGTGTGCAACTCTCTTAGTTTTTATAGCAAGGTCAAACGTGTCAATGATTAAAACTGTTTACTGTTTACAGTGGAAGACATTTGACAATTGTAGCAAAATTCTCCACCATTTTGATTGTTGTTCACCAGTGAAAAGGAAAATAAATGTTTGAGAGTTTGTGGTCGGGCATGCCGATTCATTTGGTTTAGTTTGGCGCCAAACTTTTTGTTTGCAGCTCCACACCAATGGTTAAAGCCACCGGTCACGTGACACCGTTCATTCCTACGTGAACATGGTGGTAAAAACTCCTGAGTGACGCAGCGGTCGAAGGCGCTGCATCTTGGTGCTAGAGGCATCACTACAGACCCTGGTTCAATCCCGGGCTGTCGTGATCGGGAGTCCCATAGGGCGTTGCAAAATTGGCCCAGCATCGTCCGGGTTAGGGAAGGGTTTGGCCAGAGTAGGCCGTCATTGTAAAATAAGAATTTGTTCTTAACTGACTTACTTAAATAAAAAAATGTAGGATCTCAAGTTGAAGCCTGACCGGGGTACTGCAATCTGCTATTAGGAACTAAATGATCCTTACAACTTCTGTGTGTGATTTTAAAATCATCAGTTCAAGGACATACAAGTATAAGAAGCAATTTTTGGTACCATGATTCTTTTCTAAATTCTACCCTGCTCACCACTAATTATTCTTTCCATGCATTTGTTGGTTAAAAAGTAGTATTACAAAGTGATCATATTTAATAATTAACGATAAAGTTAAACAAAATAAGCGTTTAAGCTTGTCTTTGTAATTTGGAGGGGTTCTTCATGTTTTCCTGGTCTGAGATTGTGACAGGAAAATGGATGTGAGTTTGAGAGCGCCATGTTTAAATTGTATTTTGGTTAACGCCAAGCTGTTGATTGTACCGTGTTGAGGACAATTGGGGAAAAATGTGAATTGGAATGTTCCATGGTGAAATGCATTATGGGTAAAAGGTATTTTAACATGTTCTTGTGTTATGAGTTTCTCCCTATCCGAGTGCAGCTGGAATTTGGGAACTACCATCTTTATTGACAGACCTTTGCAATATAGGCTACCCACTGTAAAACATGTGGACTTGTATCAAGTGTATGCCGACGGAGAAGCCAAGATATGTTGGAAATACCATTATGAAGGAGATTGTTTGGCAGAAGAGGAACAAAATGTAACTGTGGTGGAGATCATGAATTGCAATCGGGTTGAATGCCCGAGGAGGGTGAAAGAGAACGAGGTTACAAAAATCAAGGCAGTTGAGAGAGTCTCCTATGCAGAGGCTGTCAAAGGGGTGGAAAGATATAGCTCTGAAGGTCCCATGCTGGTGGATAGGCCTACGCTGCAACCTGCTGAGTTCCTATCACTTTGTTATTTTTAAACAATGGTGGTAAAGGGCACTGCTCAAGAGGAAAATGTACATTACAGTTTCTGCAGCTGAATGATTTCTACGATTAGAAGATTTAATAACCAAGGAGCTTACATGGAGTTCTGTCTAGTGTGGTCCCAGCCTTGCAGACCCCCAGAGCCTGTGTAGGGAGTTGTAGTTTTTGAATGACAGAAGGAGTGGGATGTTTTTAGAATACGTTATTATTATTATATTTTTTTTTGTAATAGGTGTGGATTGATGCGGTAGCACATAAAAAAGGGCTCTGATGACACCTCCTTTACTGGATCCGCCCACACCTTCACCACGAGCTCCGCCTCTTAAGTGGGAGCCAAGTACCTGGTTGGATGAGGTACCTTACGTTCCAGTACCGCCCCCAGATGAGGAAGAAGGCGAGTCATGGACAAAACAAGAGAAAGCTAAACCAACAATAGAATGTGACTGGGTTAACCTGATGCTAGATTTGGGCTTAAAGGATGCATGGACACTGTCACTAGTGATAGTTTCACAGTGACATCTTGCCGCATCTAAAAATGTGTCGGTGTGACGTGCCAGTGCAACATGTCAAACTGACCCTTTACAGGAACAGCTAGCTGCAAGATTAGAATGTGCCTCGGCGCTAAGGCTGACTTGGTCCTGAAGAAAGAGTATATAAGAAGCATGCTTTCAATGGAAAGGCGTGATAGTGCTACTTGACTTCTCACTGACAGACAGCTTGTGATACTTCAACTATCATCAACCTTAAAAAGGTAAATATCTGACTTTAAATACTCTAGAACAATTGTAACTTTTGATTTCTGGATCTTGTAAAGAGACCGAACAGAGACAACTACCCTGTACGCTCCTATTGCTCAATAAATCCACTCCGTAACTGGAGTAGATACACAGCATCAGTGGAGATACGAAGGGTCTTGATCTCGACACAGCCTTTTAACAACATTCAGCGAATCATAGTACAACTTCTAGTAGGAGAAACAGATACATATCTGACTTTCATACTCTAGAACAATTGTATCTCTTGACTTCTGATTTCTGAACGAGACATACCGAGACAACTACCCACTACACTCCCCGTGCTGAATATATCCAACCCCTAACCGGGGTAAATGAATAGCATCGGGGGTGTTTCAAAGGGACTTGATCTCGAACCGTTCTCTTCACTAATCAGTGAATCATAGTACAAACTTCTAGTAGGAGAAACAGATACTGAGTGAAGTAGTGAAGCCTCTAGAGCAATTGTGAGTGGAAGAACATACTCTTTGGGAACCAGCCAGGTCAACCTGCGCTAAGGTAATTAACCGCTTGTTGTAATACGGCATTAAGGCATTAATAGTAGTAAGTGTTTTGATGATGTTTGATGTTATAGATTAAGGACCAAAAATAAACTGTAATAACGTGTACAACTTTGTGAACTGCAAACATTGAATAAAAAGTAGAAACTAGACCCAAAACCTGAGAACACCTCTGACACTCCCGTTCTAGGGAAACAAGTCTAGTTTCTACACTAAAGACAATATGATAATATGATGGTTTGGACAGATTAATAATGTTGTAATAGTAATAATCTATATTAATACTCAAGTAGTATTAGTCGACGGACATAGACTGTAAATCGTAACCAAGTTATAGCTTGCGTGAGTCTAGATATAAGAGCATACAAAGGGAAAGAGAAAGTAAAACAAGAGGTCTAAGTCTGACTAATATTATCTAAGATCCTGAAACAAGCCTAACGGCACCACACAGGGCTAATCTCCGAATGAAAGGGCAGGATACGTAACCAGGCCGGTCTGGCGGACCTGTTAGTCGGGTGACATAAGAACTTGAGTGAGACGACTTGTATCACTCTCGACGGGGGTACCTTAACGGTCGTATAGCACAGTCCACTACCGCGACAGGATGAATGTTTTTAATTCTCCGTAATGGAATTTACTTTTTTTTATTTTTTTATTTCACCCCTGTCTAGTTGGTGGTGACAATACAACAATACGCCATACAATCTCAGAGAAGAAGAAGAAGAAGGTATTTTAACCCCTCATTTCCTGTTTGGGTCAGACGGGAAGTTGTTGCTGCTCATGCAAATTGCTATCGGGCATTATTGAGGCCTGGGTTAGGTGCTCTGACGAATTGATTTATGTCCAGTATTTACTAAATATTGCTATTTACTATTTACTAAAAAGCCCTAACCAGAAAAACACACCCGACTTCTAACTGTTACATCCAACACAACGGCCAATTTCCAAGTTGTACATTGTTTTCTTTTTATTGACATACTTTATACATCCAGAGAGGAAGTCCACAAGAGTAGGACTATGTCTGAGTCCCAAATGGAACCTTGTTCCCTAAAGAGCGTACTAAACTCAGCAAAAAAAATGTCCTCTCACTGTCAACTGCGTTTATTTTCAGCAAATATGTAAATATTGGTATGAACATAAGATTCAACAACTGAGACATAAACTGAACAAGTCCCACAGACATGTGACTAACAGAAATGGAATAATGTGTCCCTGAACAAAGGGGGGGGGGGGGGTCAAAATCAACAGTAACAGTCTGGTGTGGCCACCAGCTGCATTAAGTACTGCAGTGCATCTCCTCCTCATGGACTGCAACAGATGTGCCAGTTCTTGCTGAGATGTTACCCCACTCTTCCACCAAGGCACCTGCAAGTTCCCGAACATTTCTGGGGGGAATGGCCCTAGCCCTCACCCTCCGATCCAACAGGTCCCAGATGTGCTCAATGGGATTGAGATCCGGGCACTTTGCTGGCCATGGCAGAACACTGACATTCCTGTCTTGCAGGAAATCACTCACAGAATGAGCAGTATGGCTGGGGGCATTGTCATGCTGGAGGGTCATGTCAGGATCAACCTGCAGGAAGGTTACCACATGAGGGAGGAGGATGTCTTCCCTGTAACACACAGCGTTGAGATTGCCTGCAATTACAACAAGCTCAGTCTGATGATGCTGTGACACACCGCCCCCAGACCATGATGGACCCTCCACCTCCAAATTGATCCCGCTCCAGAGTACAGGCCTTGGTGTAACGGTCATTCCTTCGACGATAAACATCACCCTTGGTGAGACAAACCTGCAACTTTTTGCCAGTCCTGTCTGGTCCAGCGACGGTGGGTTTGTGCCTATAGGCGACGTTGTTGCCGGTGATGTCTGGTGAGGACTTGCCTTACAACAGGCCTACAAGCCCTCAGTCCAGCCTCTCTCAGCCTATTGTGGACAGTCTGAGCACTGATGGAGGGATTGTGTGTTCCTGATGTAACTCGGGCAGTTGTTGTTGCCATCCTGTACTTGTCCTGCAGGTGTGATGTTCGGATGTACTGATCCTGTGCAGGTGTTGTTACACATGGTCTGCCACTGCGAGGATGATCAGCTGTCCGTCCTGTCTCCCTGTAGCACTGTCTTAGGCGTCTCACAGTACGGACATTGCAATTTATTGCCCTGGACACATCTGCAGTCTTCATGCCTCCTTGCAGCATGCCTAAGGTGTGTTCACGCAGGTGAGCAGGGACCCTGGACATCTTTCTTTTGGTGTTCTTTAGAGTCAGTAGAAAGGCCTCTTTAGTGTCATAAGTTTTTATAAGTGTGACCTTAATTGCCTACCGTCTGTAAGCTGTTAGTGTCTTAACGACCGTTCCACATGTGCAGAGAGACAGAGACAGAGACAGAGACAGACAGACAGACAGACAGACAGACAGACAGACAGACGCACGCACGCACAGTGTGTTATTAGATGCACCAGGATGCTGTTGTCTTGGCTTTTCCTTGCAGGTCAAAGATGGAGTCTGGCAGACCCTGACATGCCCAACATTAATATAACAATTAACACTAGTCTTTTCCCCAAAAAATACATCCAACCCTAGATAATGGGTCAACCTCAGAAAACATCCCTTCTATCGGCTGATCCTATATCAAACTATGAGAAACACGTTGTTGTCAACATTTTGAGCTATAGGGTTTAGATAGGAGCTATAGGAGGACGGGCTCATTATAAATACTGGAATGAAATTCATGGAACGCTATCAAGCACATGATAACAAAACAGACTACAATCACGAATATCCTAAAAATGGTAATTTCTTATGTTTCACCGAGTCGTGGCTGAATGACGACATGAATAACATATAGGTGTCGAGGTTTACGCTGCATCGGCAGGATAGGACAGCCGCCTCCAGTAAGGCGGCGGTCTGTGTATATTTGTAAACAACAGCTGGTGCACGGCCCCAGGGTCAGACGATTACCAGGATGTGTAGTCCACGCTGACCAACTAGTAAGTGTCTGACATTTTCAACCTGTCCCATTTTCAACCTGTCTGTAATACCTACATGTTTCAAGCAGACCACCATAGTCCCTGTGCCCAAGAACACCAAGGTAACCTTCCTAAATGACTAACGACCCAAAGCACTCACGTCTGTAGCCAGGAAGTGCTTTGAAAGGCTGGTCATGGCTCACATACAACACCATTATCCCAGAAAACCTAGACCCACTCCAATTTGCATACTGCCCCAACAGATCCACAGATCATGCAATCTCTATTGCACTTCACACTGCCCTTTTACACCTGGACAAAAGGAACACCTACGTGAGAATGATATTCATTGACTACAGCTTAGCGTTCAACACCATAGTTCCCTCAACCTTTCCGGCGCTGACAGAGATGGCCGCCTCGCTTCGTGTTCCTAGGAAACTATGCAGTATTTTGTTTTTTTATGTGTTATTTCTTACAATGTTACCCCAGGAAATCTTAGCTTTTATTAAATACAGTTGGGAGGAACTATTGGATATAAGAACAACGTCCACTCACCAACATTACGACCAGGAATAAGACTTTCCCGAAGCGGACCCTCTGTTTGGCCCACCACCCAGGACAAGGACGGGATCCCAGCCGGCAAACCAAAACAACGATGCCGTAAAAGAGACAGATGAAGTCTTCTGTTCAGGCTCTGTAGACAGGCACATCGCGCTCCAGAGCATACTACTCGCCAATGTCCAGTCTTTTGACAACACGGTAGACGAAATCCGAGCAAGGACATCAGAGCGACATAAGAGACTAACGTTCTTTGTTTCACGGAAACATGGCTCAATGGAGACACGCTATCGGAGTCGGTACAGCCACCTGGTTTCTTCACGCATCGCGCCGACAGAAACAAACATCTCTCTGGTAGGAAGAAGGGAGGGGTGAATGCCTTATGATTAACGAGACGTGGTGTGATCATAACAACATACAGGAACTCAAGTCCCTTTGTTCACCTGACTTAGAATTCCTCACAATCAAATGCCGACCGCATTATCTACCAAGAGAATTCTCTTCGATCATAATCACAGTCGTGTATATCCCAACCCCACAAGCAGATACATCAACGGCCCTGAAATAACTTAATTTGACTCTATGTAAACTGGGAACCACATATCCTGAGGCTGCATTTATTGTAGCTGGGGATTTTAACAAGGCTAATCTGAAAACAAGGCTCCCTAAATTCTATCAGCATTTTCATTGCGCAACCCGGGCTGGCAAAACCCTGGATCATTGTTATTCTAACTTCCGCGACACATATAAGGCCCTCCCCTGCCCTCCTTTCGGAAAAGCTGACCACGACTCCATTTTGTTGCTCCCAGCCTATAGACAGAGAGTAAAACAGGAAGCACCCACGCTCAGGTCTGTTTAACGCTGGTCCGACCAATCGGACTCCACGCTTCAAGATTGCTTCGATCACATGGACTGGGATATGTTCCGCATAACGTCGAACAACAACATTGATGAATACGCTGATTCGGTGAGCGAGTTTATTAGCAAGTGCATCGGTGATGTACCCACAGCGTCTATTAAAACATTCCCCAACCAGAAACCGTGGATTGATGGCAGCATTCGCGCAAAACTGAAAGCGCGAACAACTGCTTTTAATCAGTGCAAGGTGACCGGAAACATGACCGAATACAAACAGTGTCGCTATTCCCTCCGCAAGGCAATCAAACAAGCTAAGCGTCAGTATAGAGACAAAAGCGAGTCGCAATTCAACGGCTCAGACACGAGAGGTATGTGGCAAGGTCTACAGTCAATCACGGACTACAAAAGAAAACCAGCCCCGTCGCGGACCACAATGTCTTGCTCCCAGACAGACTAAACAACTTCTTTGCTCGTTTTGAGGACAATACAGTGCCACTGACACTGCCCATTACCAAAACCTGCGGGCTCTCCTTAACTGCAGCCGACGTGAGGAAAACTTTTAAACGTGTCAACCCTCGCAAGGCTGCAGGCCCAGACGGCATCCCCGGCCGCGTCTTCAGAGCATGCGCAGACCAGCTGGCTGATGTGTTTACGGACATATTCAATCAATCCTTATTCCAGTCTGCTGTTCCCACATGCTTCAAGAGGGCCACCATTGTTCCTGTTCCAAGAAAGCTAAGGTAACTGAGCTAAATGACTACCGCCCCGTAGCACTCACTTCCGTCATCATGAAGTGCTTTGCAAGACTCGTCAAGGACCATATCACCTCCACCCTACCTGACACTCTAGACCCACTCCAAATTGCTTACCGCCCCAAGACAAGGTCCACGACGCAATCGCAATCACACTGCACACTGCCCTAACCCATCTGGACAAGAGGAATACCTATGTAAGAATGCTGTTCATTGATTACAGCTCAGCATTTAATACCATAGTACCCTCCAAACTCGTAATTAATCTCGAGACCCTGGGTCTCGTCCCCGCCCTGTGCAACTGGGTCCTGGAATTCCTGACGGGCCACCCCCAGGTGGTGAGGGTAGGTAACAACATCTCCATCCTGCTGATCCTCAACACTGGGGCCCCACAAGGGTACGTTCTCAGCCCTCTCCTGTACTTTACAAAATACTTTTAAACTGGAAGAACTTGTCCCGATTGGTGTTTTTAAATCACTGATGAAGAATTTTGAGGCTGATTCCCTGACCTGTCAATGTTTTTAATTTGCTGTTTATTACTCTTGTGAATTCAATGGTTTTTACTAGATTACTTGTAGTTTTTCATGTTGTCTGTCTGTAATTGTTTTGTAATGACTTGGTGCTGCCTAGCTTGGCCAGGGCGCTCTTGAAAAAGAGATTTTAATCTCAATGAGCCCTTCCTGGTTAAATAAAGGTTACTGTTTCTCCCACGACTGCGTGGCCATGCACGCCTCCAACTCAATCATCAAGTTTGCAGACGACACTACAGTGGTAGGCTTGATTACCAACAACGACGAGACGGCCTACAGGGAGGAGGTGAGGGCCCTCAGAATGTGGTGTCAGGAAAATAACCTCACACTCAATGTCAACAAAACAAAGGAGATTATCGTCGACTTCAGGAAACAGCAGTGGGAGCAGCCCCCTATCCACATTGACGGGACAGTAGTGGAGAGGGTGGAAAATTGTAAGTTCCTCGGCGTACACATCACGGACAAACTGAAATGGTCCACCCACACAGACAGCGTGGTGAAGGCGGCGCAGCAGCGCCTCTTCAATCTCAGGAGGCTGAAGAAATTCGGCTTGTCACCAAAAACACACAAACTTTTACAGATGCACAATCGAGAGCATCCTGTCGGGCTTTATCACCGCCTGGTACAGCAACTGCTCTGCCCATAACCGTAAGGCTCTCCAGAGGGTAGTTAGGTCTGCACAACGCATCACAGGGGGAAAACTACCTGCCCTCCAGGACACCTACTCCACCCGATGTCACAGGAAGGCCAAAAAGATAATCAAGGACAACAACCACCCGAGCCATACATATATATACAAACTACAATACATAAACTGGGGAACGTAACACGCCCACCACAAAAATTGCAAACCTAGTTTTGCAATAACAAAAGCCATCGCTTCCCCAGTTAGTAAACCCGTGATAGAGCGTCAGCAACCACATTCGCCGAACCCTTCACACTTGGAATGTCCTGAAACACACTGAGAACGGTTTATCAATAGGATAAGATCCTTAGTTTGATCATTATCCAAATGTTCCATTTGAGAGGGTAACTTCTTCAGCATCTCTGAATTACATAGGCGTTCACCTTGCTGTAACGTATGGCGTAACTCCAACCCGTCCTCCTTATCCTCATCTAGGTCCCAGCCAGGCTTCAGCACCACCGCAGCCACACTGGAGATGGCGGGCTGGACCGGCTTACTTGAGGAGCTGTCGGGAGTTTCACGCACATAATGTTTTCATCATGTTAACATGACACACACGGGAAGAACGCCTTCGATCTGGTGTCTTTATCACATAATTGGTGTCATTGAGTTTCTTTTCCACCAGATATGGTCCAGAAAAACGTGCTGACAGAGATGAGCCAGGGATTGGCAACAAAACTAAAACTTGATCCCCTGGTGCAAATGAACGGCCAACAGCCTTTTTGTCATAATACAACTTCATGCGTTTTTGAGACGAGGAGAGAGACTTTTGGGCTAACGCACATGCGGCGTGCAGTCTCTCCCGCATCTTACTGACATATTCCATCACATTTTTAGGGGCGCTACTGGGTGTAGGAGATAAGATATGCTCCTTCAAAACTGTAAGCGGACCCCGTGGGGTGTGTCCAAATACAAGGTCAGCAGGGCTGAACCCTAAGGACTCTTGTATCGTTTCCCTTATAGCAAATAGGACAAAGGGCACCCCCTCATCCCAATCAGTACTGGTATCCATACAATACTTGCGTAGCATTGCCTTCAGCGTCTGATGCCAGCGTACGTAGAGAAGAACTTCACTAGTGCCTTCACCACAGTCTTAGCCGTTATAGTACGGAGAGGAATAGCCTCTGGGTATCGAGTAGCACTGCACATTATTGTTAGTAGGAACTGGTTACCTGACCTGGTTTTCGGCAATGGACCTACACAATCAATTATCACTCTTTCAAACGGTTGCCCCACCACAGGAATCGGGCAGAGCGGCGCTCGAGGAACTGTTTGATTCACTTTCCCAGTGAGTTGACATATGTGACAGGTTTTACAAAATTGGACCACATCAGACTTCAAACCTGGCCAGAAGAAATGACGAAGGACCCGGTTATAAGTCTTTGTGATCCCCAAATGTCCAGACCACGCCTGGTCATGGGCGAGTGACAGCACCTGCTGTCGGAACGGTGTAGGAACAACCACTTGACACACTTCACTCCAGTCATTAATGGTGTCATGAGATGCCCATCTATGCATCAAAACTCCTGCTTCCATAAAGTAGGCGGTCTCTCTGGTTTTAGCTTCCTCAATGGAAATTACCAAAGCAAAACACTTGCAAAGACTGGTGTCTTCTTTTTGACATTCAATCACCTTCTCAGGGGTGACAGACAAAAGAATGTCATGTAATTGGGGCACAATTTCGTTTTCCCCTGCCTTAGTTTTTACGGGGGTAAAAACTGTCTGCGTTGCAGAAGGCATACTCGGTGCATTGTCTTCTACCTTAACATTCTCAAAAATGGAACTAGCCAAATCCACCACATCTCCTAGCTTGCGAGATTGTGCCCTCGTTAACACACAAGCAGGAAAAACATGTGGAAATGCTTGAACCAATTTCTCATCTGTAGTTCTGATTTCTGGATTGTCTACTACCTCTAACACAGGAATGACATTACCACCAGCAATATCATTCCCTAGTAGCAATGTGAGTTGGCTGCTGCCAACATACTGACTCAACTCTAGCCACTTTAATAATGGAAAAATATATGTAATACATTTATCATTTATCAGCATTTCGCTACACTCACATTAACATCTGCTAACCATGTGTATGTGACAAATAAAATTTGATTTGATTTGAAAGCTCATCACTAAGCTAAGGACCCTGGGACTAAACACCTCCCTCTGCAACTGGATCCTGGACTTCCTGACGGGCCACACCCAGGTGGTAAGGGTAGTTAACAACACATATGCCACGCTGATTGTTAACAAGAGGGCCCCTCAGGGGTGCGTGCTCAGTCCTACTCCCTGTTCACTCATGACTGCATGGCCAGGCACAATTCCAACACCATCATTAAGTTTTCCGACAACACATCACAGACAACGATGAGACAGCCAATTGGGACGAGGTCAGAGACCTGTCAGTTTGGTGCCAGGACAACAACCTCTCTCTCAACATGATAAAGACAAAGGAAGATGATTGTGGACTACAGGAAAAGGAGGACCGAGCACGCCCCCATTCTCATCAACGGGGCTGTAGTGGAGCAAGGTGAGAGCTTCAAGTTCCTTGGTGGCCACATCACCAACAAACTATCATGGTCCAAATAGACCAAGAATGTCGTGAAGAGAACAAAACAAAGCCTATTCCCCCTCAGGTGACTGAAAACATTTAGCATGGGTCCTCAGATCCTCAAAAAGTTATACAGCTGCACCATCGAGAGCATCCTGACTGGTTGCATCACTGCCTGGTATGGCAACTGCTCAGCCTCTGAACGTAAGGCTCTACAGAGGCTAGTGCGTACAGCCCAGTACATCACTGGGGCTAAGCTTCCTGCCATCTAGGACCTCTATACCAGGCGGTGTCAGAGGAAGACCCTAAAAATTGTCAAAGACTCCAGCCACCCTAGTCATAGAATGTCCTCTCTGCTACCGCACAGCAAGCAGTACCGGAGCGCCAAGTCTAGGTCCAAAAGGCTTCTAAACAGCTTCTACCCCCAAGCCATAAGACTCCTGAACAGCTAATCAAAGGGCTACCCAGACCCCTCTTTGACTCTGCTGCTACTCTCTGTTTATAATCTATGCATAGTAACTTTAACTCTACCTACATGTACATACCTCAATTAACCTCAACTAACTGCTGCCCCAGCACATTGACTCTGTACTGGTACCCCCTGTATATAGCCTCCACATTGACTCTGTACCGGTACCCCCTGTATATAGCCTCCACATTGACTCTGTACCGGTACCCCCTGTATATAGCCTCCACATTGACTCTGTACCGGTATCCCCTGTAATAGCCTCGCTACTGTTATTTTACTGCTGCTCTTTACTTGTTATTTACATTTTTTACTTGTCCATTTTTTTACTCAACACTTATTTTTCTTAAAACTGCATTGTTGCTTTAGGGCTTGTAAGTAGTAAGGATTTCACTGTAAGGTCTACCTACACCTGTTGTAACAAATAAATGTTGATTTGATTTGAAACCACGTTTGACTTCGGTTCCATCTATTCCATTCCAGCCATTATAATGAGCCTGTCCTTAATGCTCCTCCCCACCAGCCTCCTCTGTATATCACATATCCTGTTTACACATGTGAGGCTAAAAAGGAATTTTAATAAGTCTGTATTTACTCTTTGCCTACCATATGTGATGTCCTCCAGTGTTTGAAATCTAAGATCAGTCATGGAGGGAAAGGTTAGAAGGGTTGTGGGGGGGGGGGGGGTTAGGGAGGTTTTTGGATTCCGTGGATACCTAATACTCTGCGTACTCCAGAGCAGGCGTAAAGAAAAGGAGTACTATTCAATTAGATACCAAAATAAGACCGCTGTTTGTTTTAATCAGTCTGGTGACACAGAGAGCTTTTGAAAGCAGAGGGGGAAGAGAGTCTGGAGGGAGAGAGGGGGGAGAGGGGAGGCTGGGGTGAACAACCCCCCAGGGCTGGGCTAGATAGGGGAGACTGGGCCTGAGACTCAAGGGAAAGGGGGGGGGGGGGGGGGGGTCAGGGTGAGTGGCGGTCTGGGGGGTGGCTGGCCAAGGAGAGTTCACAGCCAGGGAACTCTCCTTGGGGTAGCCACTCACTCACACAACTAAATATGTGTTGAGTCTACCGCTCTTATGCTGAGCTCATCTTAGTAGAAGTGATGGTCACGGGGACAAGTGAAGACTGGGGAAACAGTGAAAGAAAGCAACAGTATTAATCAATCAACAACAACATTTGTGTTATTGTTTGTTTTTAAAAGAGCATCAGATCATTGCAGTCCAATGTAAGTGAAAGGATACAGTACGTGAAATCGTATATACGCACAGAATATCAACTGCCTCCTCATAGTCTGTGTGTCGGGTTACCAAAGGTTGTTCTTGTCTCAATCGCAAGATAAGTAGAGCCAACAGTGAGAGGCCTGGTAACTGTAGGTGGGTAAGCTTGGCTATGCTATTCTATGCTGTTATAAGCTATGGGTAAACTACACTGTACTTTGCTGTAATAAGCTATGGGTAAACTGCACTATGCTACACTGTGATAAGCTATGGGTAAACTATACTAAATTGTGATAAGCTATTTGTAAACTTTACTGTACTATACTAAACTCAGCAAAAAAAGAAACGTCCTCTCACTGTCAACTGCGTTTATTTTCAGCAAACTTAACATTAATGAACATAACAAGAATTAACAACTGAGACATAAACTTAACAACTTCCACAGACATGTGCCCAACAGAAATGGAATGATGTATCCCTGAACAAAGGGGGCGGTCAAAATCAAAAGTAACAGTCGGTATCTGGTGTGGCCACCAGCTGCATTAAGAACTGCAGTGCATCTCCTCCTCATGGACTGCACCAGATTTTCCAGTTCTTGCTGTGAGATGTTACCCTACTCTTCCACCAAGGCACCTGCAAGTTCACAAACGTTTCTGGGGGGAATGGCCCTAGCCCCCACCCTCCGATCCAACAGGTCCCAGACGTGCTCAATGGGATTGAGATCCGGGCTCTTCGCTGGCCATGTCAGAACACTGACATTCCTGTCATGCAGGAAATCACGCACAGAACGAGCAGTATGGCTGGTGGCATTGTCATGCTGGAGGGTCATGTCAGGATGAGCCTGCAGGAAGGGTACCACATGAGGGAGGATGATGTCTTCCCTGCTCAGTAAAAATGATGCTGTGACACATCGCCCCAGACCATAACGGACCCTCCACCTCCAAATCGATCCCGCTCCAGAGTACAGGCCTCAGTGTAACGCTCATTCCTTTGACGGTAAACGCGAATCTGACCATCACCCTGGTGAGACAAAATCGCAACTCGTCTGTGAAGAGCACTTTTTGCCAGTCCTGTCTGGTCCAGCGACGGTGGGTTTGTGCCCATATGCGATGTTGTTGCCTTACAACAGGACTACAAGCCCTTAGTCTATTGCGGACAGTCTCAGCACTGATGGAGATATTGTGCGTTCCTGGTGTAACTCGAGCAGTTGTTGTTGCCATCCTGTACCTGTCCCACAGGTGTGATGTTCGGATGTACCGATCCTGTGCAGGTGTTGTTACACGTGATCTGCCACTGCAAGGACGATCAGCTGTCCGTTCTGTCTCCCTGTAGCTCTGTCTTAGGCGTCTCACAGTACGGACATTGCAATTTAATGGACACATCTAAAGTCCTCATGCCTCCTTTCAGCATGCCTCAGGCACGTTCACGCAGATGAGCAGGGACCCTGGACATCTTGCTTTTGGTGTTTTTCAGAGTCAGTAGAAAGGCCTCTTTAGTGTCCTAAGTTTTCCTAACTGTGATCTTAATTGCCTTTATCTTTGAAAGACAGGGTCCTGAAAAAAGGGGCGTTTCTTTTTTTGCTTATTTTAAATTATACTACACTATACTGTGATAAGCTACACTGACAGAGACAACATAATACATCTGGCCCTGAAAACCGATCTCTGTTATTTTCATTACAATCACGCTATCTCTTCCTCCAATGCGTTGTGTTCAGTTATCCAGTCACACTGTTCTCTGTAGCCTCAGCTTGACAAACTAGAAGAGGCACTGAGGGCATGACTATGAGTTGTGTTGGCGACGTCTCCATCCCAGAAAGGAGATGGTCAC